>NC_059367.1:10715032-10992532 GCF_019703515.2 Myxocyprinus asiaticus | reverse complement strand
ATCTGAGTTACCGCACAACAGTCTCTAGAATTTACTGAATGGTTCCAAAAACAAAAAATATCCAGTGAGTGGCAGTTCTGTGGACGGAAATGCCTTGTTGATGAAAGAGATCAACAGAGAATGGCCAGACTGGTTCGAAATGACAAAGTATACGGTAACTCAGATAACTGCTTTGTACAATTGTGGTGAGAAAAATATCATCTTGTGATTCTGAGATGCGTGTTAGTGCTGTTTTGGCGGCACGATGGGGACCTACACAATATTAGGCAGGTGGTTTTTAACGTTGTGGCTGATCGGTGTGTGTGTGTGTGTGTGTGTATATATATATATATATATACACACACACACACACACACACACACACACATACATACAAACACACACAGTATATATATATATATATATATATATATATATATATATATATATATATATACACACACACACACACCGATATATATATATATATATATATATATATATATATATATATATATACTTTTTATGAATAGCGCCAGTTCAGCGAGCGTATTTGGTCGCATATGCGAGTAATTTACTGGCATTGTGAGAGTAAAAGATTAATCTTGGGATTTTAAGAATCGATATTGGCATTGTTCAAATCACAATTAATTGGAAAATCAATATTTGTGTTTTATGTCTACATGGCACATTCATACTTCCTCCCAAGTCTTTATTAGGAATGGGATAAAAATATAAATTTTCCGATACATCGATCTTCATTTGAATGATCTTGATATCGATTCTTAAATCCTAAAATTGGTTCAAGTAACGCACGTGACTAAATTTTGCACTCTTAGGCCGCCGAAGCTGGCGTCCAGCACTTGATATGCTTTAAGCGTATTTGCACTTGGTTTTTAGGTAAGGATGCCGCAAGATATCACAGAAGTTTGCGCAAGTGATGCACTCTGCTCTATTCTCAACACACTCACACAGCGAAAGTGTAAGGATTCGTATGACTTTTCTAAATTTGGCTAATTCGTATGATATCGTAAGACTGCACTTGTTTGAATTCCACTACAGCCAATGCCGTCGCTGGACATCGTTTCCATCGAATATGGGGCAATTACTTGCTTCTGCCACACACAGCAGCTTCCTATCATGTTTACACACTACTGATCGGTTATGTTTAGATAAGGGGTTTGGGTAAGGGCATAATATTAACAAGCATGTCCTTGTCACCTTGCACGTGGAACTCACATTTCCGCATTACACATCCGGGCATTTGTATGTGATGAAATCGTTAGAATTCATACGAACAAAATTGTACGAAATCATACAAAAGAGCAAACAGTATAGTTGCATTCACGACATGTCAGAATTACCATAATCACAAGTTTCCAACAAGTAAAAACCATTCATGTCTTTTTCAAATTCAGAATTACAAGCTGAAAACTATTCACTGTCATTGTATGGAAAAAATATACAAGAAAAGTGAATGGTGACTGAGCCTAACATTTAACCTAACATTTCCTTTTGTGTTCAGTTGAAGAAAGTCATACTGGTTTGGAACAACACATTTTTCATTTTTAGGAAGTATTTTAAGAGTTGAAATGCTTTTAGCAAGGCTATTCTTACCATAGTGTAGTGCAGTTTGTCCTTCATCATCCTGTGAGAGACAAAAAGATAAAAGAGAGAAGCTTTGAGTTAGAAATAAAAAATATATTTTTTTATAAGACCAAGCAAAAGAACATCAGAGATACAGTACCATGACACATTGTCTAAAGCACGACTGGGCACAGAAACTAGAGTGAAATCTACCATTCAAACTAATCATTCAAACTCATGAGAAGCTCTTTAGACACTTTCAAATCATTATCCATAATGATTTTGATTACAAAAAGAACCATAAATCAATCAAACATGTTCAAGTGTCAGCCCTGCCTGTCGAGTTCTTACCATCCCCACATTTTAACCTAAAACAACAGATGATTTCAACTTTGAAGGGATTAGGAGAACAGATTAAATATTGATTTACTGTACTGTCAGACACACAATCAGACCCTTTAACCTCCAAAACAGACTTTTGAACAAGTAACAAAGATCAAAGGAGCCAGAGGTGTTTGTTAGGGTGGATTTATAAACCAGTTCAATATGTTGTAAGGGGGACCTGAGTGCCATCATGCTTTAAAGTCTGGGATGATCTATTCATTGCCCCCTGTAGGGACCATGTCCGATGCATTAGCCACGGGGTCCGAGGGCATCATTCTTGTACAATAGGGCCCAATCTGCCTGGTGTGTTTGTGACAAATTGCAACACAGCTTGTGGTGTATGTGTGCAGCAGAGGTGCGATGCAGAGAAAGCCATATTTAAGGCAAGGATTAAGGATTTTGTGTGTGTGTGTGTGTGGATATACTGTTGAAGTCAGAAGTTTACATACGCCTTAGCCAAATACATTTAAAGTCAGTTTTTCACAGTTTTTCTGTCATTTAATAGTAGAAAACATTCCCTGTCTTAGGTCAGTTAGGATCACTACTTTATTTTAAGAATGTGAAATGTCAGGATAATAGTAGAGAGAATTATTTATTTCAGCTTTTATTTCTTTCATAACATGTTAGTGAGTATTTGGTAGCATTGCCTTTAAATTGTTTAACTTGGGTCAAACCTTTTGGGTAGCCTTCCACAAGCTTCTCTTTTGGCCCATTCCTCCAGACAGAACTGGAGTAACTGAGTCAGGTTTGTAGGCCTTTGTAACAAGTTTGTAATCTGAGAAATGGAGCAGTCAGGAGGCAGCGAACTGTCAACGTGTGTATTTTATTACTCTTCAGCGTCACTCACAAAAACTTAAACAAAAAGGGCTCTTAGTGGCCAAGTATACACACAAACGAGTCGTAATTCTGTCACATATGCATGAACAGTTTCTCTCTTTTCTCTCTGCATACTGATGCATCCGTCGGCCTTTTCAGGTCTCCCTCCAACATCACTATAAAGAGACACAGGTGTTAGAGATAATGACAGCCCAGGTGATGAGCCTTACCGCTCTCCCTCTCCCACAGACAGATACACGACCACGCCCCCATCTCCACAGCCTCCTTGCTCGCACATGCTTTTTCAGTTCTGCCCACAAATTTTCTATCAGAATGAGGTCAGGGCTTTGTGATGGCCACCCCAATACCTTGACTTTGTTGTCCTTAAGCCATTTTGCCACAACTTTGGAGGTATGCTTGGGGTCACTGTCCATTTGGAAGACCCATTTGTGACCAAGCTTTAACCTCCTGGCTGATGTCTTGAGATGTTGCTTAAATATATCCACATAATTTTCCTTCCTCATGATGCCATCTATTTTGTGAAGTGTATCAGTCCCTCCTGCAGCAAAGCACTCCCACAACAAGATGCTGCCTCCCCCATGCTTCACGGTTGGGATGGTGTTCTTCGGCGTGCAAGCCTCACCCTTTTTCCTCCAAACATAACAACTGTCATTATGGCCAAACAGTTCAATTTTTGTTTCATGAGACCAGAGGACATTTCTCCAAAAAGTAAGATCTTTGTCTCCATGTGCACTTGCAAACTGTAGTCTGGCTTTTTTATGGCGGTTTTGGAGTAGTGGTTTCTTCCTTGCTGAGCAGCCTTTCAGGTTATGTCAATATAGGACTCGTTTTACTGTGGATGTAGATACTTGTCTATCGGTTTCCTCCAGCATCTTCACATGGTACTTTTCGCACCAAACTACGTTCATCTCTAGTAGACAGAATACGTCTCCTTCCTGAGCGGTATGATGGCTGCGTGGTCCCATGGTGTTTATACTTGCGTATTATTGTTTGTACAGATGAACGTGGTTCCTTGGAAATTTGGAATTTGCTCCCAAGGAAGAACCAGGCTTGTGGAGGTCCACAATTTATTTTCTGAGGTCTTGGCTGATTTCTTTAGTTTTTTCCATGATGTCAAGCAAAGAGGCACGGAGTTTGAAGGTAGGCCTTAAAATACATCCAGAGGTACACCTCCAATTGACTCCAATTAGCCAATTGGCTAACTGACTAAAGGCTTGACATTATTTTCTGGAATTTTCCAAGCTGCATAAAGGCACAGTTAACTTAGTATATGTAAACTTCTGACCCACTGGAATTATGATATAGTCAATTAAAAGTGAAACAATCTGTCTGTAAATAATTGTTGGAAAAATGACTCGTGTCATGCACAAAGTAGATGTCCTAAACAACTTGCCAAAATTATAGTTTGCCAATATGAAATCTGTGGAGTGGTTAAAAAATTAGTTTTAATGACTTCAGCCTAAGTGTATGTAAACGTCTGACTTCAACTGTAAATCCAGTGGAATGCTATATTCTGTGTGAGTGTGAGGGGTCAGGATTTTCTGCGGATGACACGCACTGTAAGGCTAAATTTTATTTTAATTGCCAATTCACTGTGGCTTTTCACCCTAATAATGATGACGAATGGCATTATTGTTTTTGCTATTTGGTTGATGAATATAATCAGAACGCAATAAGAACTACAGAGAGAGTTTTACGGCATATTGTACGCTTGCCCCCCAGACACAACATCAGCCTGCATTATCCTCCATAGACAATATCATTAACCCACTTTAAAGACTTTCAAGCTGATTTACTGTACAGGTAAACTGCATTGGTCTGGGAGTAACAAACCTTGGTACTCAAAGGTGTGATAGATTTACTTTCAAATGATTTCGGCATTAAAGCCGATTAAAACGAATGTGTTATTATATAGGTAAGTTGCTACAAACATACTGGCATGCTCAATAAGATTTTCTTCAAACTGTTGCTCCATCATCATGACACTATTTGGCCTGAAAGAAAAACCTGACAATAAAAGAAGATAGTTTATGCTAATGTCCGTTATAAGAACCTCTGTGGCAACACTGAGAATGTGACATGAAATTATGCTGAGTCATGAACTGCAATCAGACACATTTCAGAAAACGACGACACATGAAATCAGGGCCCGTATTCACAAAGACTTTTATCTTAACACTAGGAGTTTCTAGCTAGGAGATTTTGCTTAAAACTCACAAAACTGCTAAGAACAAGTTTTAGTAAGGAAGTCTTAAGATAAGAGTATGGTAGTTGACCTCGTTGCTATGGATGATGTCATGTTTTATTAGTGTGCACTTTTAGATCACCTATAGAGATTGGTAGACAGAGAACTGCTATTTGTCAGGTCAGACAATGATCAATCAATCGATCGATTGATCGATAGAAAGACAGACAGACAGATATTTTTTTTCGGTTGATGAACATTTCTTCATACAGCATCAAAACACTGTGTAGCCCCATGATTGCCGTGATTCCCCATGAATGCCCCCTTTTTTCTCTGCAGTGAGCGCTTAACTCCATTGTGTTGTGGCTTAATTTTGTTGTGTTGCGGCTTAATTTTGTTGTGATTTGGCTTAATTGCTTTGTGTTGTAGCTTAATTTATTTTTGTTGTGACTTAATTTATTGTGTTGTGACTTAATTTATTTGTGTTGTGGCTTAATTTATTTGTGTTGTGACTTAATTTATTTGTGTTGTGGCTTAATTTATTGTGTTTTGGCTTAATTTTTTTGTGTTGTGGCTTAATTTTGTTGTGTTGTGGCGTAATTTATTTGTGTTGTGGCTTAATTTTGTTGTGTTGTGGCATAATTTCTTTGTGTTGTGGTTTAATTTTGTTGTGACTATTTGTGTTGTGGTTTAATTTTGTTGTGTTGTGGCTGAATTTCGTTGTGTTATGGCTTAATTTATTTGTGTTGTGGCTGAATTTCATTGTGTTGTGGCTGAATTTTGTTGTGGCTTAATTTAGTTAAATTGTGGCTTAATTTCGTTGTGTTGTGGCTGAATTTCATTGTGGCTTAATTTTTTTGTTATGGCTTAATTTTTTGTGACTTAATTTATTTGTGTTGAGGCTTAATTTTGTTGTGACTTAATTTATTTGTGTTGTGGTTTAATTTCATTGTGTTGTGGCTAAATTTCATTGTGTTGTGGCTTAATTTCTTTGTGTGGCTTAATTTTGTTGTGTTGTGACAATTTATTTTGTGTTGTGGCTTAATTACATTGTGAACTTTTGTTTGCTCTGTAAATTTTATGACAAATTACAATAAAATTGAATTGAGTACTCATTAACTGTACATATTATGAATTGAGTATAATCTGAAGTAATTAATTCAATTTAAATACTTCACATTTATGCTTAATCTATGATAATGTAAATTATTTAAAGATTTTGTTTCTTGGAAATATGTCATAAAATTGAAATGCGCAAAATATTTGGCTGAAATATTTTGGTAACACTTTACAGTAAGGTTCCATTTGTTAACACAAGTTAACATAAATTAACAATGAACAATACTTTTACAGCATTTATTAATCTTGGTTACTGTTAATTTCAACATTCAGTAATACATTTTTAAAATAAAAAGATGTATATGTTTACATTAGTTAATGCACTATGAACTAACAATGAACAATTTAATTTTTTATTAACTAACATTACCAAAGATTAATAAATGCTGTAAAAAAAATATATTGTTTGTTGTTAGTTCATGATACCGAATGCATTAACTAATGATAACGAATGGAACTTTATTGTTAAGTGTTACCAATATTTGTTTAGAGGAAGTGTAGATGGTAGTTTCATTTTGCGGTCTACTTTTTGGAACTGTCTTTGTGCTAGGAGCATGCAGTCTAGGTAGGCAGCTCACTAGGTTTAGGAACAAAGCTTTTCATCCAAAATAGAAGAAATTCTATATTCTATATTTTTAGCAGCATCCGAGTTAAATTTCTGCCTTACAGCAGTCAGCTAAAGCAGACACCTGATCTGTCAATCAGGAGCTGGATCTCATTGTTCGGAATGCAAAAATCTTCATCACACCAGGGCCAGGGCTCTCAAACGTTCCCAGAGTCAAATGCTATTGTTCACGGAGAGGCGCGAGAGCGACTTCAGGGGCTCTCTGATTGGATTAGCCAGTTAAAATCTTACTAGACGAACAGAATACTAATGCTGTCTCTCTCCTTACCCTTTCTGATCCAGTTACTTCTACCAGAATAGAATGGAGAGTCCAGGATCAGTGGTCATTCAAATAATAAAACACTGGGGGGAATGTACTAAGATTGAAATGCACCCGATAAAAGCACCAGTTATTTGCACATGCACATATGTACACAAACATCTCTTTTTAATATTTTTACCACCTGCTTTCATCTGGCAGTATTAGCACAATGTGAATTGTGCAGAGCAATGTTTGTGAATAAAGCTCAATCTATAATGAGACTTATTTACATAGAATGGAGTCTTGTTTGCATATAAAGGAATGACAATGACTTAATTTAAATACTCAAGATGCAGAGCGATTTCAGTGCCTGCTTAAACTATATTGAAGGTGGTTAGTGAATACGATGCAGGTTTTTGCACTGAAATCCCATGTGCAAAACTGGCACAACTGTTTAGTGAATTCACCCCACTGTGTTTAGTATATGGTTTATTAGCAAAGAGACATGGTTTTTGGTTTAAATTAAAATAATACTAAAAAAAAGTTTTAAATTTTAACTTTGACATTTTCTTTTAATCCAAGTGGAATAAAGAAAATTATACAGTATATGTACGTACAACAGCATTTTAGTGCAACCTTTAAAAAAAATATCTAAGATTGAGAATAAAGTCATAATATTTTGAGAAAAAAGTACAAATTACGAGAATGAAGTCGTAGGGCTATGAGGTTAAAGTCGTAATATTTTGAGAGTAAAGTAAAAATTAAGAGAATAAAGTCAAAGCATTACTGAAGTCATAATATTTTGAGAAAAAGACAAAATTACGAGAATAAAGTCATATCATTATGAAATTAGTCATAATATTTTGAAAGTCAAGTAAAAATTACGAGAATAAAGTCGTATCATTATGAAAATAAAGCTATAATATTTTGAGAATAAGTCGTAAAGAAAGTAACATAAAAATGATAGAGCAAAGTGGAGCGTCTGGGTCTTCGGATACAGTAAACGCCACTAACCAGCAAGATAACATTGGCTATGCAACTTTGTTGTCAAGTTAACAGAGCTGAATTTGTGGAAAGGTTTTGCACGCTTCATTTAATATTGTGATATTTTCACAAAAAGTTCTACTTTATTCACACAAAACACTACTTTATTCTCATAATTTTGACTTTATTTTCTAAATATTACAACTTTAATCTCGTAATATAATATGACTTTATTATAGTAATTTGGACTATATTCGCTAAATATTATGACTTTATTCTCAATGCTACGACTTTATTCTCGTAATTTTGAATTTATTCACAAAATATTACGACTTTAATCTCGCAATGCTATGACTATTCTCGTAATTTTGACTATTCTCAAAATATTACGACTTTATTCTCACTATGACTTTATTCTCGTAATTTTGAATTTATTCACAAAATATTACGACTTTAATCTCGTAATGCTGACTTCATTCTCAAAATTTTTACTTTATTCTCAAAATATTATGACTTTATTCTCAATGCTACGACTTTCTTCTCGTAATTTTGACTATTCTCAAAATATTACGACTTTATTCTCAATGCTATGACTTTATTCTCAAAATTTTGACTTTATTCTTAAAATATTACGACTTTATTCTCATAATGCTATGACTTTATTCTCATAATTTTGACTTTATTCTCATAATATTATGACTTTATCATAATGCTATGACTTTATTCCCATCATTTTGACTTTATTCTCAATGCTACGACTTTATTCTCGTAATATTTACTTTATTACCAAATATTTCGATGTTAATCTTGTGATGCTATGACTTTATTCTCAAAATATTACGACTTTATTCCCATAATTTTGACTTTATTCTCAAAATATTACGACTTTATTCTCGTAATTTTTACTTTATTCTGAAAATGTTACTTTTTTCTCATAATGCTATGACTTTATTCTCGTAATTTTAACTTTATTCTCAAAATATTATGACTTTATTCTCATAATGTTATGACTTTATTCTCATAATGCTAAGATTTTATTCCCATAATTTTGATTTAATTCTCAAAATATTAAGACTTTATTCTCATAATGCTACGACTTTATTCTCATAATTATAACTTTATTCTCAAAATATTATGACTTTATTCTCATAATGCTAAGGCTTTATTCTCATAATGCTACAACTTTATTCCCGTAATGGACTTTATTCTCGTAATGCTACGACTTTATTTAAAACATTTTTTTTAAACTTGCCACTAAAACGCAGTCATATGTATGAGACAACTCTTCCAAACGTTCATCATGGTAACTTAAAACTGTGGTAACTTGCTATTATCCACCACTGACATCTTAGCTCCTTACACTGTTTGAAGGAGATCCCGTATAAATTTTCTATCATTTTACAGTTCTAAAAAATGTAGTGACTATGGTATTTTGGCAAAAACTGCACTACAATGGTACATTTTTTGCAAGAGAAACATCTCAACCTCCCACTACATTAAAAATATATGTATGAATATAGAAATTAATCCATTCATAAAATAATTAATTATGACATGCACTTAAAACACAATTCGTAGGTGATGGAGCAAAAATGATCTCTCTCAATAGAATAAAAGTGGCAGATGTTAATGTGAATGGTCGACACAAGGGGATTAGATGCACATAAATACATACAGCCATAATTAAACGGTAAAGGCTTTACTAAACATAATCTCCTTTTACTAATCTTGTGGGCTAGCAACATGTACTCCGGCCATGTACTCTGGTTCACAGCAAGAGCCCTGAGGATAGAAGATGCAAACAGGCTGACCATCATATAAACTGCTATTGGAACTCAGAAATGGATAGGGACAAGTCAGAAACTTTAATTAATGGTGCTTGCTAAGGCAACCCCTTTGATGCTTTATTCAGATCCCTAACCCCCAGTATTAAACTTTCATGCCTGATACCTCAAATCCTGCAGCTTGTTGAGGAGAGATTTTTTTATTACTCTAAGTGATCAGACTGGCGTATTTCACTTGGCGGATGATAAAACAGGTGAAAAAATTCCATGCACTTACACTGAAGGAGGCATATCTAGAGATCAAAATATCAAGAGTAGACTAGGGGTGGTGAGCAACCACAAAGAACACCCTAGCAACGGCATAACAATGCAATAACAACCACTCAGAACACCTTTGGACCTTGCATCATAGTGTCAAGTTTTGCATGGGTAAACACCACTCACATTTTCTTCAGAAAATTTAAACATATAGTTTTAGGTACCATTCAGACGAGCTTACTATTTCTGAAACTCCAGTGTCATGCATGCAAAAATGAGAATGTTCAGGCTGATTTTCCCATGTTGCAAATATTTTGAAATTTGATGTTATTAAATGGAGCATTTGCTGCATGACAGATCTACACATGTGTATGTGTGTGAGTGTGTGTGCGTATGTGGGTTTGTGTATGCATGTGTGAGTGCATGTATTGTATGTATGTATTTGTGTGTGTATGTTTGGGGGTCAGAGACTAATGTCTCGAGAGCAGTCTGATGGAATCAGGGATAAATTGGATTGTCCTCCATTTGGCTTTAAATGAAGAAGCTGAAAGGCAGGTAAGAAGCCAGCGTAGCATTTTTTCCTAAGAGTGTGTTCACTCCATCCTAATCGGGAAATTCTAGTGGAAAGTACTAGATCTGTAGGTTTGCCCTGCACTGTACAAAACACAGATAACCCTGTGACCTACTAACATTAAGACACCAACGTGAAACCACTGAGAACCACTGAAAAACCACTGAGAACCACAGGATATTTATGAGATTCATGCAGAAAACCAATTCACAAGCCACTCTAGACATGATGATGAAGGCCATATGTTTTAACATGTATTTCATTCAAAGAAGGGGAAAAATAAAAATGTATATACAATGGCCCCAAAAAAACCTTTGGGCACTTACAGTATACCACACTTAAAAAGGTATGAATGTCATTGAATTATATATCAAAATACAGAATCAAACTAATTAGCATTTGAAAACCGATGTGGTTCATCACATTAAGTATGGACATGTTCCACAATCGTTTGACAACCAGAAAGTGTCCAAATAGGCCTACTTTTTGAACAGTATATTAGGCTAATTTTATAAATACAATAAACCTAACAAACATATTTTTATGAGACGTTATGATCTTATTTATTGTTTGAAAAATGTGCTTGTGCTATCTTTCTTTAAAACAATAAACACCACTTTTGATATTTGTTATCCAATGCAATGACATTCATATGTTTTTAAGTGTGCCAAATACTTTTTGGGGCCACTCTAATGTATATCCATAGATCCTTTCACTCTCAAAAGCAATAATCTGGTACAACTGAACATTGTTTTCAAGTTGTATATGTATGGAAATTATGCCATGGGCATCAGTGCACACTTAAAACTCTACCAGAACATTTCTTCTTTGTGCATAACTAACATTCTATGGATTCAAACATCCAGGGACCATTGTCCAATCAAATTAGCCCAAACAGGAAGACTTCAAGGAAACAGAAAGTAGGAGAGTGATAATAGAATATGATATAAAAGATCTGAAATAAGGAGTGTATTAGGCTAAATAGGTAAAGCGGGCGAAAAAGAAGTAAGGATGTGGGAAAATAGTGAGACATCCCCTCTCAACCAAACAGATCAGCAGTGTTTGTGACAGAGCCTAGCTGGTTGTACCATCTGTGTAGACTGCTGTTGCTTCAAAGGGGGCTGGCATACATTCTCTGCCCACCAGGCCACTAAAAGCTTTCATGTTTTCATACCAGCACAACCCGTGAGCTCCCCGTGGCATATGGTAGGTGTACCGGTAGCCACTGTCGCAGCTTTATCCCTTAACGCCATTTTCTAGTACAACTAACTCTACCAGGAACAATCTTTTTCTCTTTATCTCACTCGTTTTCTTTCCCTCAGCTGTTCAGAACAGAAACATTAAACAAATGTTGAAAAATGCATATGCGATTATGATTTATGATCACTGTATGGCAGGGAGTGCAGTGTTTTTAATAATCCTGGCAGTAGACAGGAGAAAGGGAAGAGAGAGAGAAGAGGGATACACAGAGGGGAGAATCGATACAACCACAAAGCTATCATATGCAGATACACATATGATATGCAGGTGCCATTACTCAGAGCATGTAGAAAATGCAGTTTTTCGGCTAGTATGCATAATCGCAACACCAGAGACAGAAAACAACATACTGTATATGAGTAGTTGATGCATAAAGGTGTTGACACTTTATATCAACATCAAGATTTTAGATTAAATCTTATATGAATGTTTAAAGGTAGGTGTATATCTTAGGTCCAGTAACTGTCACTATTTTTAACACATTTCTGCCTTCACTAGTTTATTTTTAAGGGCATGAAAAATAATTTTTTTAAAGTGCAAATATTCCTTGAAGTCTCTCAATTAATATGAGCTCATGAAAGCAGCATGCAAACTAATTATTAAACAGTCAGCAAAAAACTGTTTAAAATAGTTTTAGATCGAGTATAGCATGTCAAAGTCTAGGATCAAATTCTCAAAAGTACAGTATTTAATGACAACTGCCCAATATACAGTTGTGCTCAAAAATATGCATACCCTGGCAAAAATTATGAAATTTTGGCATTGATTTTGAAAATATGACTGATCGTGCAAAATTTTATAAAAATTTTAATAAAAATAAGCCTTTTATTTAAGGATAGTGATCATATGAAGCCATTTATTATCACATAGTTGTTTGGCTCCTTTTTAAAACATAATGATAACAGACGTCACCCAAATGGCCCTAATCAAAAGTTTACATACCCTTGAATGCTTGGCCTTGTAACAGACACACAAGGTGACACACACAGGTTTAAATGGCAATTAAAGGTTAATTTCCCACACCTGTGGCTTTTTAAATTGCGATTAGTGTCTGTGTATAAATAGTCAATGAGTTTGTTAGCTCTCACGTGGATGCACTGTGCAGGCTAGATATTGAGCCATGGGGAGCAGGAAAGAACTGTCAAAAGACCTGCGTATATAAAAAAAGGATATAAAAAGATATCCAAAGCCTTGAAAATGCCAGTCAGTACTGTTCAATCACTTATTAAGAAGTGGAAAATTCGGGGATCTCCTGATACCAAGCCAAGGTCAGGTAGACCAAGAAAGATTTCAGCCACAACTGCCAGAAGAATTGTTCAGGATACAAAGAAAAACTCATAGGTAACCTCAGGAGAAATACAGGCTGCTCTGGAAAAAGATGGTGTGGTTGTTTCAAGGAGCACAATACAATGATACTTGAACAAAAATTAGCTGCATGGTCGAGTTGCCAGAAAGAAGCCTTTTCTGCGCCAATGCCACAAAAAAGCCCGGTTACAATATGCCCGACAACACCTTGACAGGCCTCACAGCTTCTGGCACACTGTAATTTGGAGTGATGAGACCAAAATAGAGCTTTATGGTCACAACCATAAGTGCTAAATTTGGAGAGGGGTCAACAAGGCCTATAGTGAAAAGAATACCATCCCCACTGTGAAGCATGGAGGTGGCTCACTGATGTTTTGGGGGGGGTGTGAGCTCTAAAAGGCACAGGGAATCTTGTAAAAATTGATGGCAAGATGAATGCAGCATGTTATCAGAAAATACTAGCAGACAATTTGCATTCTTCTGCACGAAAGCCGCACATGGGACGCTCTTGGACTTTCCAGCACGACAATGACCCTAAGCACAAGGCCAAGTTGAAAACAACATACTGTGGTTACAGCAGAAAAAGGTGAAGGTTCTGGTGTGGCCATCACAGTCTCCTGAGCTTAATATCATCGAGCCACTCTGGGAAGATCTCAAACGTGCGGTTCATGCAAGACGACCAAAGACTTTGCATGACCTGGAGGCATTTTGCCAAGACGAATGGGCAGCTATACCACCTGCAAGAATTTGGGGCTTCATAGACAACTATTACAAAAGACTGCACACTGTCATTGATGCTAAAGGGGGCAATACACAGTATTAAGAACTAAGGGTATGCAGACTTTATGCAGAACAGGGGTCATTTCATTTTTTTCTTTGTTGCCATGTTTTGTTTTATGATTGTGCCATTCTGTTTTAACCTACAGTTGAATATGAATCCCATAAGAAATAAAAGAAATGTGTTTTGCCTGCTCACTCATGTTTTCTTTAAAAATTGTTCATTTTTAAAACTTTTGAGCACAACTGTATATGTATTTTTTCTTTACAATGGACATTTATCAATTTTTTTGGGATTGGAATGGAAGTCAACTATAGCTGGGTATACTTCTATAGAGCCTTAACATTTGCTCCCACAGCAAAAGAAAAAAACCACTATTGATGTTTCCACAACTTTCCAAAAGAGGAAAAAGATTGAGAAAAGGATGAATTATGGAAGTCAGATGAGAAAGGTGCCAAATTTACTATCACTCCCTCAGTGGCTGTATTTGAAACCTCATTGTACCTGTGTTTTAATGCCAGGGTAATATAACACAAAGTATAGAGATATAAAATGTACATCAAATAATAAAAAATAAAAAAAAGTGTTTTTTCACCTGCTAAAATAAGGCGGAACTGCATCATCATAGTCTCTGACAACCTCATGAAAAGTCATAATAAATAGTAAGAGATGGTGAAATCAAAAGAAATCATACGAGTTCATTTGACTTTTACTCCAATAAAGAAAAATAAATGAACCAACTAACAATATTTTTAAGATTTTTCCCCAGTTTTGTGTACCACAAAAGAAAGTGAACAACCTGGTCTCATAGTAAAAACGTAACTATAACTACATTTTTACGTACATTTAACATTCTACGTATCACTGCATTTTTCTGGTGAAACAAACACTATACTAAATCACTACAACAAGAGTGAGTTTTATTCACTTACACAAATCACGAGAAACACGGTAGATTAACACTTTATAAACAGTTATTTTTCGCTCTGTTCTCCACACAATACTATCGTATTACATCAAAAATGTTTTACTGTAATGCAATATTTAAAAAAATTATACATTTTAACGCTTGCATTACATAACCAACTACATATACAGCTGAAGTCCAAAGTTTACACACACCTTAGCAAATACATTTAAACTCAGATTTTTCAAAGTTCCTGACAATTAATCATAAAAAATGAACTGACTTAGGTCAGTTAGGATCACTACTTTATTTTAAGAATGTGAAATGTCAGAATAATAGTAGAGAGAATGATTTATTTCAGCTTTTATTTCTTTCATCACATTCACAGTGGGTCAGAAGTTTACATACACTCTGTTAATATTTGGTAGCATTGCCTTTAAATTTTTTAACTTGGGTCAAACATTTTGGGTAGCCTTCCACAAGCTTCTCACAATAAGTTGCTGGAATTTTGGCCCATTCCTCCAGACAGAACTGGTGTAACTCAGGCAGGTTTGTAGGCCTCCTTGCTCGCAAGCTTTTTCAGTTCTGCCCACAAATTTTCCATCAGATTGAGGTCAGGACGTTGTTGTTCTTAAGCCACCAAGCCACTTTGGAGGTATGCTTGGGGTCATTGTCCATTTGGAAGACTCATTTATGACCAAGCTTTAACTTCCTGGCTGATGTCTTAAGATGTTGCTTCAGTATATACACATAATTGTCCTTCTTCATGATGCCATCTATTTTGTGAAGTGCACCAGTCCCTCCTGCAGCAAAACACTCCCACAACATGATGCTGCCACCCCCATGATTCATGGTTGGGATGGTGTTCTTCGGCTTGCAAGCCTCACCCTTTTCCCTCCAAACATAATGATAGTCATTATGGCCAAACAGTTAAATTTTTGTTTCGTTAGACCAGAGGACATTTCTCCAAAAAGGAAGATCTTTGTCCCCATGTGCACTTGCAAACTGTAGTCTGGCTTTTTTATGGTGGTTCTGGAGCAGTGGCTTCTTCCTCGATATAGGACTAGTTTTACTGTGGATATAGATACTTGTCTACCTGTTTCCTCCAGCATCTTCACAAGGTCCTTTGCTGTTGTTCTGCGATTGATTTGCACTTTTCGCACCAAACTATGTTCATCACTAGGAGACAGAATGCGTCTCCTTTCTGAGCGGTATGATGGCTGCGTGGTCCCATGGTGTTTATACTTGCATACTATTGTTTGTATAGATGAACGTGGTACCTTCAGGTGTTTGGAAATTGCTCCCAAGGATGAACCAGACTAGTGGAGGTCCACATTTTTTTTCTGAGGTCTCTGCTGATTTATTTACATTATCCCATGATGTCAAGCAAAGAGGCACTGAGTTTGAAAGTAGGCCTTAAAATACATCCACAGATACACCTGCAATTCAGTACACCTCCTATCAGAAGCCAATTGTCTAAAGGCTTGACATCATTTTCTGGAATTTTCCAAGCTGCTTAAAGGCACAGTTAACTTGGTGTATGTAAACTTCTGACCCACTGGAATTGTGATAGTCAATTAAAAGTGAAACAATCTGTCTGTAAACAATTGTTGGAAAAATTACTTGTGTCAAGCACAAAGTAGATGTCCAAAACTATAGTTTGCTAATATTAAATCTGTGGAGTGGTTAAAAAAGTGAGTTTTAATGACTTCAACCTAAGTGTATGTAAACCTCTTACTTCAACTGTACAACCTTATTCAAGCATGACTGACTTGCGTGGAAGACCAGGTTTCGGGGCCAGCAAAAGTTGTGTCTAGAAGGTTACCTCCCGGTTGCCTAAAGTCTTATGAGAGCTGCATGCAACGTTCACACACTGTCATATGGTAGTTGAAGTCATACGCCCAAGGTCAATGGGCATGGCCACGAAGTTCAGATATTTTCGTGCAAGCATGCACTAAGTCAAGGCGTAAGTGAGTTTGGCAAATTTGCGCGTGTAAATTGCTCACTGGGTCAAGTGCAATTTAATACCGAGGTTCCATTTCCTGTCAAGCACCAGCAATATCAACAAAGAAAGTATATTCATAAGAAGTTGGTAGTGTAAATGAGCTGCCTGTATGCAAGAAGACTATAAATATGGACTTAAATTTTTTTTGTGCATTAACTGAATCCTTGTTGAATGTCAGGCATATTTCTATGACAGTAACACACTCCTTTTGTATGTATGGAAAACATGGTTCTCGTCAGGATTTGGAGGTAGGCTCCATTAAATTGTAGAGAATGTAAGTATTATTAATCATACTGATCAAGTGACACAAATCATGGCTAGTTTTAACAGTGATTGGATTTTTGCATGCACTTCATTTCTACCGGTCGATTTTGCTTTAAAAATGAAGCTCATTTACTGAACACAAAAAAATTAAACCAAATATATTTCTTAATTCAAATTACATTTCAAAAGAAAATATATATATATAACCAAAGTAAAGAAAATCTTTAAAAAAATATCCTAAATAACCACCTGTAAAATCCAAACATTTTACCCTCTTTTGCAGTGACATAAAAATCACTCTAAGACAACAGGTGGAAAAATATTAATACAAATTAGATCATAAATACAATTTTGAATATAAAATAATAATTGATAAATAAACCATGACCTCTAGAAAGTTTAAAACAAATCTCATATACAACAGTGATTGTCTTTTGTAACAGTAACAGTAAAATAATTTGATATTCCACTATATTTTTAGAGTTTGGACATGAACTTTATTACCACCTGTTGGTGGAATCTCTCACGAGACTTATGCTGCGGGGTGTTACCTTCAAGAGACAGCTGTCAGCAAAGCCCGCAAGTTGACATGTAAGCCAAAATTGTCACAGAAGCGCCACAAAATGACATAACTGCTTCAGCTATTGCATTTTTATTGTGACTATCGGTCAGGTTTAGGTGTCGGGTTAAGTGCAAGAATGTCTGTTTGGTTTACCTCACATTTGCTTTTATGACACTATCAGTTAGGTTTAGATATAGCAGTTAGGGTAGGGTACGTCGGTTTTGTTCATTTCAAAATAGAAAAAAGATCATCTTTTTAGGACACTATTGGTTAGGTTTTGTTAAAGGTTTAGGTTAGGAAGGTAGGTTTTATTCATTTAAAACTCCATACAGCATTAACCTTAAAAACCTCATCTTTTGGGGAGAACATTAAACTTGCTTTGAGCGCCCCTCAGTGGACATTTCACCTCAAAACGGCAGCAAAACTTGCAATGAACATCGTAATTTCATTTGCAAAAATGTTGCCAGTCATGTATTTTTCATGAGATCAAGAAAATGTCTGGGTTTGGAACGAGACGAGGGAAGTGTTTTACAGGTTACTGACATACATCAGTTGTTTGTATTGCAAAAAAAAAATATGGAATAAGAAACCAAATTTGTTCACGAACGTGTGTTGGACAGGAGTCTAGCTCAAATTTGATGCCTAAATAGTATTCATTTGAAATTCTGTTTGCTGATTGGTTGGTCTCTATGGGAATAAAAGATGTACAATATCGCCATCTCGTACAGTACATACTATTACGAGCTGTCAAGGGTCCATAAAGCAGATCTTTTTCTTTTGCATAAATTAAACTAAAGACACTTTAGTTGCACAGGGGAAACAGTTATGCTTGTGTGTATGCATGTGCACACAAGGGTACTTTTCGCTGGGAGAGCCGTGTTAAAAGGATCAGTAGGGTGGGCCACTCTTGACTGAATTCATTTCACCTTTGTGTGCAGTGTGTTAACCTTGCCAGCCAGCGTGTGCGAGGGTTAGCCTGTCTGTGCATATCACTCAAACCCAAAATGTCCTTGACATACTCCTTTCTCAGAACCCCCTGTAAAGCTTAGGTCAGCCTGTAGACTTTACTGCATCATCTTCAAAAAAACTCAAAAGAAGACATTTTGAACAATTATGAGGGGGGAGAATTTAGACTTGGCTCAATATGGGTTTTTCAGTGAAATTTTATCTTTTGTTCCCTCACAACCTTGAATATTTTGTTACATTCTTGTAATAGAGCGCCAAAGTGCTGGCGAGGACCAGGTAGATCAGTAGTGATAAATATCTGCCTAGGCAACTAGTAGTTCATGAAAATATGAACAAAACAAATATTTTTATATTATTTAGCTGGTTTTTGTGCCTTAGCTCTAAAAGTGCAAAAGAGAAGGGAATGAGACAAAGAGAGATACAGTAGAGAGAGGTAGACACATTGTTTCCAAGGAAACACCTATGGAGGACGGGGCTGCTTAAGTTGCCTGTTCTATTCAGAAGGAGATTGATTAGTACCAGCACAACAGATTGATTTTTTTTTCTTTTACAGTCAATCCTTGAATCGAGCAGTACTCGCCGCTCTTCTCTCTAATGCACATCAGCACATGTATGTTAATCAGCTGCATAATTAGCCATCAGACCTTCCTACAACCACATTAAAGCTTTGTTTTGCTTTTGTTCTTTATGAATTAGTGACTCTCTGCTCCCATTGACAGTCCTTGGTTAAACCCAGAGCATTTAAGAAGAGCAAATTAAAACAAAAAAGCACATTCATGGAATTCAGTCCCACCCCCCTCATCTTTATCTGTCAGTGTCTCAGTGTCCATCCCATGGGACATCTTAGGATCCATTAAGCAATTTCACATGGGCCAAGAGTGGCAGAGAATTACCATGGGAAAGCCCAGGATCATCAGAGCCGTTCAAAAAGAAATACATAAAATAAATAAATGCATAAACCGCTCTAATATGAAAATCAATGTTGCAGGCACAGCTAAATCGCTGTGGGAGGGGGGACTAATAAACCACAGGGCAAGTTATGCTCCTGCTGGGAAATACATTCACTCACTCACACTCTCTTTCTCAGCACACATAGCTGTAGACAGCTTTAATGTCCCTCACAATTTATGTGGATGGTTTGAAAATAGGAAGAAAACTGTTGAGTATACGTATTGTGGCAGAAAGAGGGAGAAACAGATGGTTCTGGAGAGGCTTTTCATCAGGAGTTTAGCTGCCTGCGGCTGGAATGAGACACTGTTGAGTCACTGATCTTCAGCTTAGTAATGCACTGTTTGCAAACGTTGCTGACGTAAAGATGATGCAGTTAAGCATCCTCTGATTCATATGTAAAGCATGGCTGCATAGTATTTAACACATTGAAATTATTTAGTTTTTCTCTCATATTTGCTCTTTCCTTGCGTCTCTGTGCAGTGATGCCCGATTCCTGAACGAACAGTTCAGTGGAGTCGTTTTCTTTAAATGATTAGGTCGAGCCAATTCAGTGTTTGCAAAGCTGAATGGAAGAATTTTGAGGGGAAAAAAAAGTGAGGTTGGTAATGTTGGAACCATAAACAGCCAAACATTTGATGCCATCAGTTTGCAAAAAGTCTAAAACAACACTGAAAATCTTGAATACAAAATCTAATCTACACCAGGAAACAAACCAAGATTTTAAAACAGAAAAAATATGACAAAGTGATTAAGAAATATTTAAAGGGATAGTTCACACAAAAATTTTAATTCTATCATCATTTATTCACCTTAATGCCATCCCAGATGTGTATGAATTTCTTTCTTCTTCTGAAGAATATCTCAACTCTGTTGGTCCTTTTAATGCAAGTGAATGGTGGCCAGAAATCTGAAGGTTCAAAAAGCAGATAAAAGCAGCATAAAAGTAATCCATAAGAATCCAGTGGTTCAATCCATATCAAAAGCGATATTATAGGTGTGGATAAGAAAGAGATCAATATTTAAGTCCTTTTTTACTATAAATCTCCCCTTTCACTTTCAGTGAAACTAAAGTGAAACTAAACAGGCACCAATGTGAATTTCAGATGTGAAAGTGAAAGTGGAGATTTATGGTAAAAGGGACTTAAATATTGATTTGTTTCTCACCACACCTATCATACCGTTTCTGAAGATATAGATTTAACCACTGGAGTTGTATGGATTATTTCTATGCTGCCTTTATGTGAGTTTTGGAGCTTCAGATTTCTGGCCACCATCCACTTGCACAGAAAGGACATATAGAGCTGAGATATTCTTCTAAAAATCTTTGTTTGTGTTCTGCAGAAGACAGAAAATCATATACATCTGGGATAGCATGAGGGTAAGTAAATTATGAGATCATTTTTATTTTTTGGTAAACTATCCCTTTAAGATTCTGCACTATTTTTGGTCACTAATCAAATAGGCAAATTTGTACTGTTAACAGTTGAACATTCTAAAATTATGCTGAGATAAAATGGATCATCAGGTTTTGCACAAACTTCCATGTCAGTCCATGCCAGTTCGGGCGCATGCTGTCAATAAAGCAAAAGTTGGGGAATGCAACAAAAAGAAAAAAAATCATATACATTTTTCAATTAAACTTTTTACTCAAATTGATACGCTGATAATATAATTTGCAAAGAAAAACTCTGATTAGAAAACGAATTAATTTAGAAAACTGCAAAATGACATTTGATCAAGCAGTCTATTTAACCTAATTGGAAACAATACAACAGCAGTGTTTAACTAAAAATGTGTTTAAAAAGCAGAGCAGGTTCTTCTATGAACACTGGTGAATTGTTTTTTGCAACTAGTTCCATGAAGCAAACCAATCTGAGCAAAAATGAACCAGATTTCCTAATGTTAGCCTATGTTCCTCAACAATCGCAACCAGGGAAAGCATGATCAATAACTTATCTGGTATCTGGATGTTGTTTCTCAGCAAAACCCTTTACAGCTACTTTAAGATATGTTTCAGTGTGCACCCTTTCATGATTATGTCTACAGTTTTTATTAGCAAAGCTAGTCCCAGATCAGAACAAAAACTCTTCAGAATGAGTTGTAACTGTGTGACCCTCAGGTGTGTGACCCCACCAACCACAGAATAGCACCATTCTCATGCAGCCTGCGATTGGACGCCTCTCTTTGCCAATCTTATGACAGATTGCCTGGTGTATTTGTTATGACATGGAGGATGGGGTCATTTGTTATAGTGGGACTGTGGCAGCAACAGAAGGACCTGAATGTGTAAGAATGTTCTCAACGAAGAATAATAAACAGCTGCTGGGATTAAGAAAGTGTGTAGCAAGAACGTGTGCATTCTCTAAAAGTCCTTAAACTGTTTGTTGATAAGAATATCCATTGTCTATTCAAACATGCCCATTTCTTACATAATTTTGACTACCATAACTACTAAATATATATAACAAATTTTTAGAAGAATATCTCAGCTCTGTTGGTCCATACAAAGAGAGTGAATGGGTACCAAAATTTGGAAGCTCCAAAAAGCACATAAAGGTAGCATAAAAGTAATCCATATGACTCTAGTGGTTAAATCCATGTCTTCAGAAGCGATATGATAGGTGTGGGTGAGAAACATATCAATATTTAAGTCCTTTTTTGCTATAAATTCTCCTTCCTGCCAAGTGGGTGGCAATATGCACAAAGAATGTGAATCGCCAAAAACAAAAGCATGTGCAAGTGAAAGTGGAGATTTAAAGTGAAAAAGGACTTGAATATTGATCTCTTTCTCACCCACACCTATAATATCACTTCTGAAGACATGGATTAAACCACTGGAGTATGGATTTTATTACATGTACATTTACATTTACGCATTTGGCCAACACTTTTATCCAAAGTGACTTACAGTGCATTCAAATTATCCACTGTAACAGTTTTTTTGTGTGTGTGTGTGTTCCCTGGGAATTGAACCCATGATCTTAGCGTTGCTCATGACATGCTCTACCAGTTGAGCTACAGTTCTGGCCACCATTCACTTGCATTGTATGGACTTACAGAGCTGAGATATTTTTCAAAAAAATCATCATTTGTGTTCTGCAGAAGAAAGAAAGTCTTACACATTTGGGATGGCATGAGGGTGAGTAAATTAAGAGAGAATTTTCATTTTTGGGGGAACTATTCCTTTAATTTGCTATTCGATGGCACTGTTAAAACATTTCTCTGTTTGGTTTGAGCATACTGACAAGCCCAACATAGCATCACTAGCTCAAGAAATGGTATGTGTCTGAGTCTGTGCCGGGACTATCCGTTTGTTTGACAAACAGCAGATGGGGCAGTTGTGTTTGTGAAAACTGTTTAAACGGTCATTATTTTTGCAATTCCGTTTGTGGACTCTATTGGCCCAGAAATGATACATTTCACCTTTACGAACTTCAATCACGAACCTGTGGCACAATAACACAAATGCAAAACACCAAACTGTCTCCCCATTTCCACAACATCACTAAATTACCTATAAATAAACAGCCTCCTTCCTCTGTCCCAAACCATTCCTCACCATGAACTACTAGTAGCCTAGGCAGATATTTATCACTATTGATCTACCTGGTCCTCGCCAGGGCCTTTTGTTCTCTCGGCTCTAGGCTCTGACCTCAATTAAGTTATGAATTTCAATCTGATGGACTGAGCGCGTGTGGCTAGCGCAGCCGTGCAGGAAAGGGAGTGGATTAATTAGAGGCAACAGCTCAGGGATTCACCCTCCACTGCTCGTGCCTCATGTTGTTTTCATAAGAAAACACACAGAAAGAGAGGAGAAAGATGGAGAGAGAGAGAGAGAGAGAGAGAGAGAGAGAGAAAAGATTGGCAGAAAGTAAAGGATGAAAAGAAAGAAATTGAGTGTGACAGAGAGACCGTCTGTAAATTCAGCCCTAAACAAAATTTGTTAAAATACTGATTCTATCAAAACTACTGATAACTAAAATACACACTGCACAAAATGAGACACTGCATTTGTATTCTAATGCATTTTAGGTAACACCTTCATTAAAGCCTGTATATATAGTCTAACAGTACAATATAAAGGTATTTTGAATGCTTCATAATGCATTCTTGATGCCCTGTTATATACCTACGTATACAACTAATAGTATAGTTGTATGTTCTTGTAAATAATTGTAATCAGTTATTACAGATTATAAACTGACTTATTTATGCTTGCACTTTGAAAGGGTATAATAAATTAAAACACATGATCAACCATAATAATTTTTTTTTTTACACATTATAGTCTTTAAAAGTATAACTATGAATATGTAAATAAGTAATAATGTATTATAACAAAAACAAAATACAATTATTTATGAAAAGATATAGCCTAACAGATTATATGTTTGGTATAAGGCATTTTTAATACTTGTATAATGTATTATACAGTTGTGCTCAAAAGTTTGCATACCCTGGCAGAAATTGTGAAATTTTGGCATTGATTTTGAAAATATGACTGATCATGCAAAAAAAAACTGTCTTTTATTTAAGAATAGTGATTATATGAAGCCATTTATTATCACATAGTTGTTTGGCTCCTTTTTAAATCATAATGGTAACAGAAATCACCCAAATGGCCCTGATCAAAAGTTTACATACTCTTGAATGTTTGGCCTTGTTACAGACACACAAGGTGACACACACAGGTTTAAATGGCAATTAAAGTTTAATTTCCCACACCTGTGGCTTTTTAAATTGCAATTAGTGTCTGTGTATAAGTATGTTAGCTCTCACGTGGATGCACTGAGCAGGCTAGATACTGAGCCATGGGGAACAGAATAGAACTGTCAAAAGATCTGCGTAACAAGGTAATGGAACTTTATAAAGATGGAAAAGGATAAAAAAAGATATCCAAAGCCTTGAAAATGCCAGTCAGTACTGTTCTCTTGATACCAAGCCAAGGTCTGGTAGACCAAGAAAGATTTCCAAAACTGCCAGAAGAATTGTTCGGGATACAAAGAAAAACTAACAGGTAACCTCAGGAGAAGTACAGGCTGCTCTGGAAAAAGACGGTGTGGTTGTTTCAAGGAGCACAATACGACGATACTTGAACAAAAATGAGCTGCATGGTCGAGTTGCCAGAAAGAAGCCTTTACTGCGCCAATGCCAGAAAAAAGCCCGGTTACAATATGCCCGACAACACCTTGACACTCCTCACAGCTTCTGGCACACTGTAATTTGGAGTGACGAGACCAAAATAGAGCTTTATGTTCACAACCATAAGCGCTATGTTTGGAGAGGGGTCAACAAGGCCTATAGTGAAAAGAATACCATCCCCACTGTGAAGCATGGTGGTGGCTCACTGATGTTTTGGGGGTGTGTGAGCTCTAAAGGCACGGGGAATCTTGTGAAAATTGATGGCAAGATGAATGCAGCATGTTATCAGAAAATACTGGCGGACAGTTTGCATTCTTCTGCATGAAAGCTGCGCATGGGACGCTCTTGGACTTTCCAGCACGACAATGACCCTAAGCACAAGGCCAAGTTGACCCTCCAGTTGTTACAGCAGAAAGGTGAAGGTTCTGGAGTGGCCATCACAGTCTCCTGACCTTAATATCATCGAGCCACTCTGGGGAGATCTCAAACGTGCGGTTCATGCAAGACGACCAAAGACTTTGCATGACTTGGAAGCATTTTGCCAAGACGAATGGGCAGCTATACCACCTGCAAGAATTTGGGGCCTCATAGACAACTATTACAAATGACTGCACACTGTCATTGATGCTAAAGGGGGCAATACACAGTATTAAGAACTAAGGGTATGCAGACTTTTGAACAGGGGTCAATTCATTTTTTTCTTTGTTGCCATGTTTTGTTTTATGATTGTGACATTCTGTTATAACCTACAGTTGAATTTGAATCCCATAAGAAATAAAATAAATGTGTTTTGCCTGCTCACTCATGTTTCCTTTAAAAATGGTACATATATTAGCAATTCTCCAAGGGTATGCAAACTTTTGAGCACAACTGTATATTAAAGGAATATTCCGGGTTCAATACAAAATAAGCTCAATCCACAGCATTTGTGGCATAATATTGATTACCACAAAAATTATTTTTTGACTTTTCTTTAAAAAAAAAATCTGGGTTCCAGTGAGACACTTACAATGGAAGTGAATGGGGCCAATCTGTAAACGTTAAAATACACACTTTTTAAAAGTATAGCAAAAAAGACATAAACAATATGCATTTTAACATGATTTTACTGTGATAAAATCACTAATAAACTTTTCTGTGTAGATTTATAGCCAATTTTACAACTTTAAACATTACCATGAAGATGTGTCAACAAACCCTAAAACCGTAAAATGACTGTAAAAATGAAGATTTAAACAAATTTACAGCTCAAATAATACATGAGTTTAAACAGAAGAATTAATGTAAGTGCTTTTATAAAATGATAAGTTTCACATTTCTGCCTTTAAAACCTCCAAATATTGGCCCCATTCACTTCCATTGAAAGTGTCTCACTGTATCTTAAATTTTTGTTTTTTTTAAGAAAAGGAGGGATGAGTCGAAATTACTTTTTTCTGGCAATCAACATTACGCCACAAATGCTGTCGATTGAGCTTAACTTGTATTGAACCTGGAATATTCCTTTCAGGCTTCATACAGGGTTCCCACACCTTGTGACTAATGATTTTCCATGACTTTTCCAAGATCTTTCATTACTTTTCCAGTTGTTCATGATTACTGGAAAATCATTTAAAAAAATAATTTTATAGAGATTGCACTTACAAAGATGATTTCTGGCCAATTAAATATTATAGAGCTGAGCATAACAAGAACAAATATTTGTTGCTATACAAATGTCCATGACATTTTGAGGTCTGGCAACCACAATTCCCTGTTATTTGCAGGTTTGCCATGACCGTGGGAACCCTATTCATAGAAAAGCGTGTTGTTTTGAGCCTAGTTCTTTGTTTGAATGTAGCACTTGTTAATCAGGCCTTTGAAGTTGAAAACATGCTCTATGATGTTAAGCTCATTAAGCTCAATGTAGCATGTGACATGCTCTAATTTCTGATCGTGCCACTGAAATTGTACATTCTACTAACTTTGACAACATCCGCCTCTGAATTTGTATAAATATGTAAAGTCCTCAAGGTGGTGCATAATGTACTCTAAACTGACTATAATGACAGGTTAAGATCACTTAATTACGGCTAGTGGCAGTGCAACTTTTGAAATCTTTGTAGGAATACTGATCGTTCATCAGCATTTACACACATAACCGCATGCCCACATAAAAAGGCATGCACACAGAAACTGTTCAGCTGAAAACAATAGAAACATGAACTCATGGACAGTCAGGATGTAATGTTTTTATTGCTTTTTCTGTAACTGCTTGAGTCTTATACAGACTTTCTCAGTATATGTTTTACTATACCAGACATGAGCTGGACTCTATGAGCCCCATTTCGTCAGCTCATACGAGTCCCACCAAACTCTCCTATGTGTCCCAATTTTTTTGTTCATTTATGCAGAGAGAAATGGAATATGTTGTCACTGTGATGTTGTCCAGGTGGCTGTTGACAGGTGGCATTTGAGCTAATCTGAGAGAACAAGGGGGACTTTTTGCTCCTATTGTGGTTCCCCTTGATCCAGGATTATACCTAAACACCACGATATTCAGACCACCGCACTCCACGACCACTGTGCCCATCAGCTGATTAATTTCAATACAATTTTCATTAAACACATAATAGCGTTTGTCTCCCTTCCCCCTTTTTCAATCAACAAATTAAAAATATAAACCACTTTTATCTTTTTTTAACACTAAGCTGAAATCAGAACATGGGGCACATGTTTGAACATTGCACTCTGTGTTTTCAAAGTTTATGGTTCACCCAGGACATCATTCTATCACGGCACGTCAATTGTGATACTTTTCAATTATTGTTATATGGGATGAATAATAAGTTGTGATTAACCTCATTAATGTTGCATTTACAGCCAGTCATCTCAAAGTATATTAATTCAATCTCAGTGTATTCGGTTTTAAAGGAATAGTTCACCCAAAAAAGAACATTATTTACTCATCCTCATGTCGTTCTTAACCAATATGCTTCTATTTTCTTCAAGCAACACAAAAGTAGACCCTTTTAAAGGTCTTCTCAGTAATGTTAGTACCAATGATCATGCTTTCACATTTAGACCATATTTCATACATGTCAAGAAGGTCTTTTTCCATCACTTACTGACAAATGAATGGGAATGCTGTGTGTATGTAGAAAGTCTTTAAAAATCACACAAAACAGAATAAAACTGAAATTTACCTAATATCAAATTAAGTAAATGTGTTAAATCTAACAGTGTTAAACATGTTTAATTAATCTCAAAAGATAACACATTAACTTTGGCACCCTAATTGTTAAATAATCAAAGTTAACAAGAACTATTGGTGTAACTGTTGTCCAAATATGTGCTTTCAAACATAGTCATGGCTCAAAGTTTTATATTGCTATCAAGTCACACTTCCTGGAAGTATTAACATAGGATAATAATTTTGGCAGGAGCAGTAGCATGATTTAACACAGCCATATTTTCTCTCATGCCACCTGAACGCTACTTAATAAATCTGCCCTCAATAATTCTCCAGCTAAAGTCAAGCTGCCTTAATATTCACCTTCTGCTGGTCAGTGCTGTAACCCAGCACACAACTCTGAAGGACATCTGTAGATTCTACATGATGTATTGCTAGTAGTGAACCACCTAAGACCTCTAAAGCTGCAAGAACACGACCAATTCTAGTCTAATTTAGCAAATCCAAGCAATGGTATGAATTTTTAGGAAGTACAGCAGAAAATGAAATCGATACATTTCCTTCGACTTTTCAAGATATTTGTGCAAATCTGATGCTTGGCTTTATTTCAAGGTTATTTTCAAATATAAATGGGTAAAATGGTTATAAGCAATGGACTGCCAAACCTCTGTTTGAATATATTATGTCATGAATTTTTAAAAATGAATCAACTTTCGCAAATCAATCTAAACAAGTTTTAATGATCAGTATCCTTTACAGTACTGATTAGCTGATTAATCTTTGATCTGTTATTAAGAACACAATAACTTAAATTACTGTCTATGCTCTACATAGCTGGTGATAAACCATGTATCTCGTATAATATTACTCAGTGTTCTCTATTGGAGCTCTAGTGGGGATTTCACATTAGCATTCGCATTTAACTGTTAAAACAGAACAATAGAAAGGCATTGATTGTAGTCTAGGCCAAGCTTTTGCTCCCCGCCCACACAATAAAGGTCCATGGCCACACATAAAAATAAAAAAAAAAGTCATTTGCAAACGTTCTGATTATATGGGTTGTATAATGCAAACAATTTGGCTGATTACTTCCAATTGATTTGTCTTAGCGAGAATCAGATCAAGGCAGTGGCCAAATTACTGTACTGTACTTTACTGTATTAATTTCCCAATGAATTATTCAGTCAGTTTATGACAAAGCCAAAACTGCCTTTGTGACCTGTTGTGTGTGTATTTTAAATAAAAGCTACCTGCTAACAGTGTGTTGCTTAACGCCCATTAGGATATGCTGATATAATACCCCTCAATGATTAAAGTACAGTCGCTGCTAAATTCAGGTATAGAGAAGGTCTGTACTTTAAAGATTATTGGGGAAGAGGTTTACATTTTACGTTTTATATTTCTATACAAAAAATCCAAATGACTAGTGTTCAGCATGTAAATAAACTATATAAGTATTCAATATAAGACTTTAAGACTTTAGTCATTAATTTTACAGTTCATACTAAATATTTTTGTTTAAACATTGGCCCCTAACACTTATTTAGTTTACTAATTTTAAATCATGACTTGTACTACACATACAGTAAATAACTAATATTGGCATTATATTCATGCTGTTTAGCCAGAGGGGAACTGGCCCCCACAGTGAGCCTGGTTTCCCCCAAGGTTATTTTTCTCCATTAACCAACATCTTATGTAGTTTTGTGTTCCTTGCCACAGTTGCCTTCTGCTTGCTCACTGGGGGTTTAAATACATATATAAATTACTTATTTAATTCATTATTTATTTATAGGCACAATTTACAATAATGCTTTTATTTAACCGCACTATTATGACTCGAAGACATTACTACAGTGGTGTGAAAAAGTGTTTGCCCCCTTCCTGATTTCTTATTTTTTTGCATGTTTGTCACACTTAAATGTTTCAGATCATCAAACAAGTTTAAATATTAGTCAAAGATAACACAAGTAAACACAAAATGCAGTTTTTAAATGAAGGTTGTTATTATTAAGGGAAAACAAAATCTAAACCTACGTGTGAAAAAGTGTTTGCCCCACCTGTTAAAACATAACTTAACTGTGGTTTATCACACCTGAGTTCAATTTCTCTAGCCACACCCAGGCCTGATTACTGCCACACCTGTTCTCAATCAAGAAATCACTTAAATAGGACCTGCCTGACAAAGTGAAGTAGACCAAAAGATCTTCAAAAGCTAGACATCATGCCGAGATCCAAAGAAATTCAGGAACAAATGAGAAAGTAAGTAATTGAGATCTATCAGTCTGGAAAAGGTTATAAAGCCATTTCTAAAGCTTTGGGACTCCAGAGAACCACAGTGAGAGCCATTATCCACAAATGGCGAAAACATGGAACAGTGATGAACCTTCCCAGGAGTGGCTGGCCGACCAAAATGACCCCAAGAGCGTAGCGACGACTCATCCAAGAGGTCGCAAAAGACCCCACAACAACATCCAAAGAACTGCAGGCCTCACTTGCCTCAGTTAAGGTCAGTGTTCATGACTCCACCATAAGAAAGAGACTGGGCAAAAATGGCCTGCATGGCAGAGTTCCAAGACGAAAACCACTGCTGAGCAAAAAGAACATTAAGGCTCGTCTCATTTTTGCCAGAAAACATCTTGATGATCCCCAAGACTTTTGGGAAAATACTCTGTGGACTGACGAGACAAAAGTTGAACTTTTTGGAAGGTGTGTGTCCCATTACATCTGGCGTAAAAGTAACACCGCATTTCAGAAAAAGAACATCATACCAACAGTAAAATATGGTGGTGGTAGTGTGATGGTCTGGGGCTGTTTTGCTGCTTCAGGACCTGGAAGACTTGCTGTGATAAATGGAACCATGAATTCTGCTGTCTACCAAAAAATCCTGAAGGAGAATGTCCGGCCATCTGTTCGTGACCTCAAGCTGAAGCGAACTTGGGTTCTGCAGCAGGACAATGATCCAAAACACACCAGCAAGTCCACCTCTGAATGGCTGAAGAAAAACAAAATGAAGACTTTGGAGTGGCCTAGTCAAAGTCCTGACCTGAATCCTATTGAGATGCTGTGGCATGACCTTAAAAAGGCAGTTCATGCTCAAAAACCCTCCAATGTGGCTGAATTACAACAATTCTGCAAAGATGAGTGGGCCAAAATTCCTCCACAGCGCTGTAAAAGACTCATTGCAAGTTATCGCAAACGCTTGATTGCAGTTGTTGCTGCTAAGGGTGGCCCAACCAGTTATTAGGTTTAGGGAGCAATCACTTTTTCACACAGGGCCATGTAGGTTTGGATTTTGTTTTCCCTTAATAATAACAACCTTCATTTAAAAACTGCATTTTGTGTTTACTTGTGTTATCTTTGACTAATATTTAAACTTGTTTGATGATCTGAAACATTTAAGTGTGACAAACATGCAAAGAAATAAGAAATCAGGAAGGGGGCAAACACTTTTTCACACCACTGTATATTAGAGCTTCTTTTTCTGTTGCTGCTTTGAAATGATGTGTGTTGTCAAAAGCGCTATACAAATAAAAATGTCATGACTTGAAAAAACATATCTAATGGGGGATGTACTAACTCCCAATGAAAATTAAATAATACTAGTCCAGTAACTTTAAAGAATGTTCCGGTTTCAGTTAACTTTAGCTCAGTCGAAAGCATTTGTAGTATAATGTTGACTCGTCCCTCATTAATAAAAAACAAAAAAAGCAACAAAAATCGTGGTTACAGTAAGGCACATGGAAGTGAATGGGGCCTGTCTATAAACATTACAATACAACAGTTTCAAAAGTATAGCCACAAGATGTAAACATTATACTCGTTAACATGAATTTTGTGTGATAACATCTGTGTCCAACATGATTTTAATGTGATAAAATTGCTTACAGGGTTTACCGAAGTTACATTGTCATGGCAAAAAAGTTGTAATATTTAAAGGAATATTCCGGGTTCAAGACGAGTTTAACTCAAACGACAGCATTTGTGGCATAATGTTGATCACAACAAAATAGAATTTCGACTCGTCCCTCTTTTTCTTTAAAAAAAGCAAAAATTGAGGTTACAGTGAGGCACTTACAATGGAAGTGAATGGGGCCAATTTTTGGAGGGTTTAAAGGAAGAAATGTGAAGCTTATAAATTTATAAAAGCACTTCTATTAATTCTTCTGTAAAAAAGTCATGTATTATTTGAGCTGTAAAGTTGTTAAAATCATAATTTTTACAGTTGTTTTAGGCTTTGTTGACATTACATTGTCATGGCAATGAAGTTGTAAAACTGACTATAACTTTTCATTGAAAAGGTTAGTAAGTGCTTTTATCACACTAAAATCATGTTTACACGCATCTTGTTTACATCTTGTGGCTATACTCTTGAAATGGTGAGTATTTTAACATGTACGAATTGGCCCAATTCACTTTCATTTGTTAGTACCTTACTGTAACCTCGATTGTCACTTCCGGCCAGCGCCAGAAACTGTTTGAAATGACCCAACTCTCGCGTGATGTTCGTTCCTCTGTTGTAAACAAGCCACAAGGTAGCAGAAATGCTTTTTTAAAAAGTTAATAAAGTTTTAATTATCCATTTATTTTTTACAAAAACATATCAATTTGCTTCAGAAGACATTCACTGATCAACTGGAGTCATGTAGATTACTTTTATGCTACCTAAATATGCCTTTTGGACCGTCAGCCAGCAGACTCATGGCACCCATTCACTTTAACCGTATGGACATACAGAGCTGAAATGTGCTTATAAAAATTTTCATTTCGGTTTTGCTAAAGAAGAAAAGACATACACCCGGGATGGCTTACAGGTCAGTCAATCATGAGAGAATTTTCTTTTTGGGTGAACTATTCCTTTAATAAGACATTGAACTGCTTATTAAAAATGTATGTCTTTCATCATATTGCTGTTGCTGCCGTTTTATGAAAGCAATCAGCCAAGAGATTGTAAAGGGGTAAAGAGTTTAAAGTGCTGAAGAACGCCCCTTTACCTGTGGTAAAATCACTGTAACACACAGCCTTTCATGGCATATTGCATTAAAGGGGACCTATTATTCAAAATTCACTTTTACATGGTGTATGAACATAAATGTGAGTCGGCAGTGTGTGTACACAACCACCCTACAATGTTAAAAGTCCACCCACTCCTCTTTTTTATATTTCTATTAATCAAAACCAGTGTCTCCAAATGACTGGTTTTCATATCCACTCTAAAGTGACATCACTTTAGAGCAGGCCACGCCCACGACTGGTGATGGACTCCACCCTATTATCATAGATCCTCCCCTGAGTGATCGACACACCGTCTGCCATTTGAGAAGAATAATGTCTCAGCTTCGTAAGTGTCATAAGTGTTCTGTTGTTGGCTGTAAAAGTAACATAAGAGTCTTCATGTACTCCCGGCATCAGAGCCACTGAAGACGCAGTGGACAAGTTTTGTTTTTGAAGCAAATGTGCCCCAAAACATACCAAAATTCGTGTATGTTTGTGCAAATCATTTTACACCAGACTGATTTGTGAATGAGGGTCAATATAAAGCAGGATTTTCAAAAATTTTTACTCTCAAGCATGGATCAGTACCAACTGTTCGTGTTCCAGCTTTATATCCTGAAGATTTAAGTATCGCACTTTATATTTTGTGAATGTTTGCAAATAGCCTTTCCAAATGTGCTTGTAAGCTGATTCCACGGCTAATGCAGCTAAAGTTACCATTGTCTCTGATTGTATTCACGGAGACCAAAGCTATGTCGTTATAGCTTATTTGCACATAACATCACGTCACTGCGGCGTGAAATGCAGATGGAGGGCAGAAAGTGATTTTCTACATAAGAAGCACTATCACAAACTCAAAATTCCTATGTTTTGAGTTGTTTACGGTTGCTCATACATATATGGCTGAACTCCGGTATTTACGGTGTCAGTCATATTGGTTCTGATTTGTTGTTGCTATAGTATCCGAAGCACGAGCTGTAAAGGCACAGCCCTCTTCCGGAAAGGGGGCGGGGAGAAGCAGCTCATTTGCATTTAAAGAGACACATACGAAAACAGCGTGTTTTTGATTCCACCCAAAAAGGGGCATTTACAACATGGTATAATAATTGATCCGTGGGGTATTTTGAGCTGAAATTCACAGACACATTCTGGGGACACATGAGACTTATATTATATCTTGTAAAAAGGGGCATAATAGGTCTCCTTTAATAAAATGATACCAGTAACTCAAAAACAAAGCACACAGTATGTGAATAGGATTTTTCACTCATTATTGGTGGATATTTGAAATCGAAAATTTAAAGGGCTTATTTTTTCTCATTTAAAAAATATAGGCTTATTCTTTTTCTATACCAGGTTTTAAAAGAAATTAAATGTTTTAGAGTGTGTGGTTTGGTTGATGGACAAAACAGTTTAGATTATATATATATATATATATATATCAGCCATGAAAATTAACTTGCAATCGGAGTCACCAACAACATCTCTATTTGGCGGCTTAAGTTTACAAACTTACCTGGCTATTGATATCAGCATTACTCTGCAGCAGTAGGGACACCATGTCTTTGTGGCCCCTATCACACGCCCAGTGAAGGAGAGCTCGGCCCTGAAAAACAACAAACAATCATTACTACAAAACTTCAAAGCAGAAAAATATCTTTTGTCATGCTCACAGTCTGGAACGCAAGGTGATAAGCTGTGCACTTACACTATGCACCCGACAATCTAGTGTATGAACTTTAAAGGGATAGTTCACCCAAAAATGAAAATTCTCTCATCATTTACTCAAACTCATGCCATCTCAGATGTGTATGACTTTCTTTCTTCTGCAGAACACAAAGATTTTTAGAAGAAAATCTCAGCTCTGATGGTACTTACAATGCAAGTGAATGGTTACCAGACTTTGAAGCTCCAAAAAGCACATAAAAGCAGCATAAAAGTAATCTATATGACACCAGTGGATAAATCTGTCTTCAGAAGCGATATGATAGGTGTGGGTGAGAAAAAGATCAATATTTAAGTCCTTTTTTCCTATGAATCTCCACTTTCACATTCTTTCACGTTTTGAAAGTGAAAGTGGAGATTTACAGTAAAAAAAAAAAAGGCTTAAATATTGATCTGTTTCTCACTCACACCTATTAGATTGCTTCTGAAGACAGATTTATCCACTGGTGTCATATGGATTACCTTTTTGTGGCCTTAATGTGATTTTGGATCTTCAAAGGTCTGGTCACCATTCACTTGCATTGTAAAGACCAACAGAGCTGAGATAATCTTCTAAAAATCTTTGTTTGTATTCTGCAGAAGAAAGTAAGTCAGACACATCTGGTATTGCATGAGGGTGAGTAAATGATGAGAGAATGGGTGAACTATCCCTTTTAGTGTGGTTTCGTCTCAAATGGAACACTAGCTGTTTTGTACTACATGTATTTGGGACAAATGCAATTTGAAATGCAGCTATAATCTCTCAACAGCAGTGGTTCTCAAACTTTCTCAAGTGTTGGATCGCTTCAGCAGTACAACAAAAATTTGCAGACCACCTGACATCCCAAATCTCATTCAGGGGTGTTATTTGACATTCTCTTCGCCAATCCATAATATTTGCTTACATTTTTGTCCTGTTTTGTTCTTAATTTTAATTTAAATTAAATAGACTGCTAACACAATCAGTTAATTCAATGTTATGAGTTGATTAATGATGCTTCTTTCAATTATAATTATTCTATTTATTTTAGGGATGTACTGATGTATCGGCCATTGATATTTATCCGGCAATTATTGGCCAATTAAAAAACATAGACATATCAGTCATTAGCATGAAAATGCTGATATGAAAAACCAAGTTTATTTAGAATTATGCACATTTATTGTGCTGTATAAAGTTTATAATCAATTTTTCAGTACAAAGAAACACCAACCAAAATAAACAAAAGCCGTAAAAGTAAAGCATGTATGAATTTGTAATGTTCTATCATAATTTGTCAAATGTGAGTTCTATTGTTTAGAATTGCAAAAAAAAAAAAAAAAAAAAAATGTTTTAGAAGAGCAAAATAACCCCTTTTCCCCACATTAATCATCATATTATCATATTTGTTTCTTGTATTAATCTTTAATTTCATTTCAGCCTGTAATGTGTTCAACAAATCTAATCCATGTTCAGTGAAAATTATTTATTGTTAGGCACAAAAGCTGTTTAATTCTTCTCTTTGTGCATTTTTTAAAACATTATTCCTTAGCAAAACAATGATCTGATGACAAAATAAGGTAAGTGGCAAAATATCAGTATTAGCCTATAGATTTTTGTTACAATCAGTATTGACCAAAAATTGTAATATCAGTGCATCCCTAATTTATTTAGGTCAAATTTTTCTTCACAGATCACCAGTTGTCTACGGACCACAGTTTGAGAAACATTGCTCTATAGAAAACAGTCAGCTTCCATGAAATCACAGAGACGCCAACGTTTTGCTCAATTTCAAACAATGCACAATACATCCTTGAGTTAATCTAAGGAGTTCGATCTCATAATTAAATTCCTTACTCTAATTTAGATACAATTATTGAATAAACTCTCTTTCTGCATTTGATCGTAGAGCATTTAAATGAGCAGCAGCCAAGAGGCGAGAAGAAAAATTAATAATAGCTGGTTTTTGCAGGCCCTCTGCAACCCAAGACCATGGAAGTGTCTACAGACCATCCGATCTTCAGATGGATGAATCCCTCTTCACCTCTAACACATTCATTTATTCCCTTTTGTTATGCAGGCCTCTATAAAGTTAACTTCACAATAGATTTCTCTCCTCCAGAAAAAATAAATTATGCACAACAATTTATAACTCAAGAGCCTTTAGACCCAACTATTTAACGATGTGCTGACAGGATGAGTTCTGCTCTGGCCACCACGCAAGCGAGAGAGAAGGGCATTGTGGGAGGGAAGGATCATGGGTGCTCCAGAAACAAATTGCGGTGGGACGGGAGAGTCTTTAGCAATGAGTGATGGGGTTCTGGGAACAAAAAAGAGAGTAGACCCTTGATCACCATTGCCGTCCCCCCCTATCCGACCGCCCCCAGGCCTGAAGCTGCTTGTACCTATCAAGGCTACAGAGTTCATTTTTCAGTGAAGGCCAATTAGATAAAGCAAACTTCTTAAGTTGTATTCCATGGCTGAAATTATATTGATCTCCACTGCTGCATGTTAAAATTGATATTTATGAGAGAGTCTGAAGCCTTACACTTTGGGGGGGGTACCCTGGACTGTTTATCACATTTTCATCAGAGATATAGCCAAACATTTTTCTTTTCTCTTTCTCTCCTCCCAAGGCACACCATTCTCTGGAACCACAGCACTGGAACTCTGGGATCACTAGCCAAAAATACCAGTTTTTGGACATGTACCATGCTCGCAGTACTAAGTTAATACAATGGTACTTGAATATGGTAATAATTCTGTACCATGGCAGGGGAGACTGGGGCTAGTTGTCACAAGGCTATTTGTCAGTAATGGCCAAAAATCCAATTGCACAAATGAGTGTTTTCTTTAGCATTGGTTTTGTATTTTTGTTATCCTGGTAAATTTGATTGTGTGTGTGTGTGTGTGTGAATTCTACCCTGCAAAGTAAAATTCTAAAACTGCTGTGTAAACAAGCGAACATAATCAAACCACACTGGCATACATTAAGGCAAGGATCAACTATATTTAAATGTGTTCTTAGGACAAAAGTTATTTTCATGAAATTCAGGTCGGGAATGTTGTCATACTTTTTTATTGGGGCAGGTGTGACATGTGCTTTAAATGTATAAACTTTTCAATTACAATATTTGCTGGCCAAAAACAATGTTTTGATATATTCGTATGTAACCTTGTCCATATTTCTTGTTTTTACAAATCATTTATTCACCCTCATGCCATCCCAGATGTGTATGACTTTCTTTCTTCTGCTGAACACAAACAAAAGACATTTAGAAGAATATTTTAGCTCTGTTAGTCCATATAAATTCTCCTCCCTGCCCAGTAGGTGGCAATATGCACAAAGAATGTGAATCTCCAAAAACAAAAGAAGAAGAACGTGTGAATGAGATTTTATAGTAAAAAAGGACTTCTCACCCACACTTATCATTTTGCTTCTGAAGATATGGATTTAACCACTGGAGTTTTATGGACTACTTTTATGCTGCCTTTACTTATGTACTTTTGGAGCTTCAAAATGTTGGTCACCATTCACTTGCGTTGTAACGACCTATAGACCTGAGATATTCTTCTAGAAATCTTTTGTGTTCAGCAGAAAATAGAAAGTCATACACATCTGGGATGGCATGAGGTTGAGTAAATGATGAGAGAATTTTCATTTTTGGGTGAACTATATAAATATTGTTGAAAAGCCTATAATAGTTTGTGTAGTGCAGACATAGATTTAAAGAGAGGTGTAGATTTTGTTTTGTTGGTTGTGATGAGGAGTATCAGGGGAACATGTCCCCCTCAATATTCACATGAAACCTACGCCACTGGTTTAATAGCAGGTTCTATTGTGACAACATGCCCAACTACTGGGTTGAGTTGACACAAAAGGTGAACATGTGTTCATTAACCTTTTTACCTGGACAATAACGGTGAAAATACTCAACAGCTTTTTTTGTAGCCAAGACTTTTGTAGCCAATGTAGAAAATTACTTTTAAAAATAAACATACTCTAAGAAATTTACGCTTGAGTAAAAAGTGTGACAACTAGCCCCAGTCTCCCCTATATATAATATCTAATATAATCCAATCCAAAGGCATGAATAGCTTTGCATCGAATCTCCAAGTTCGTTATTTCGTAATCGCATTAATTAAGAGAAGACAAGCTAGCGTAAGTGCTAAAACATCCTTTTTTGTCATTATAACAATGTCTTGGCAAACATAGATAACACATGAAAAAAAATTCTCACACTAAAACCACCGTTCATCTTTCCAACTTAATGGAAGAGCTCTATAAAGAGTAAAGACCTAAAAATCCCACTGATTACACTTTTCTGTCCCTGTGTAAGAGCTATGGATTAAGTGTGACAGGCATGGACTCTACAGTGAACAGGACTGAGTACAGATGAATAGGAAACCTCTTGCTTTACAATGTCCTTGCCAAAGAGGGTGGAGAACTGGCAGCTCAATTGCATGTAATTGATGGGGCCGCTCCAGCACAGACAGAGGGAGAAAAAGAAAGCAAGAAATTCTTGGGACATTTGCACAAATGAGTCCGGCCCTCCTTTGTTCAGGTGGAGGGCCTCGTGTCTGTTGGAGGCGTGTGTAAACCTGTTGTCCTCAGGGCATTTAAGATATCACCACCACAATAAGACAAAAAAAACATAACACGAACAGTGCACATGTCATAAAAAAACCCACCACACTGACAATTAAGCAAAAGCTCTTCAAGAGCCACAGCGTGTTGCTCCCCAAGGTCCAAGCTTCCTCTCCACACTATCTACTATCAAATTTCCCAGAGTATTCTGATCTATTATCATCATCATTGAGATTATTTCCCCACTGCCATGTACCCGACTGCACTGTACATTATGGGTAATGTATTTGACCTCTGCAGAGACAGGCCGACCCTGAGGAGATCAAAGTGCAGTCATGAAGCTCATCTCAGTCCAGATCAAACCACTAGTAACAGCCTCTGCTGAAAACATCAAATGGCATTATGTTCAGAGCAGAGTCCATACGTCATGTCTTAATGCTGCAGTGAGTTAAAGTTGCATTTTGTGCATTTAGGGCTTCAGGTTGGAAGCTAGGCCTCGTTGTTCACAGGTGTGACCTTGAAAACAGCACAGTCGAGTGTTAGCTACATGTGCTCGCTGGAAGACTATTATGTATTAAGCCATCTCTGTGCATTGTGATATTAAAACACATGATGAATGTGTAGGAATGTTGGGTCACTTTAATTTGAAATGTTTTTGCAATTAAATAAAAATAGCATTGTGGCAATTTTGAAGTCAGCATAGTCAAAATGTATGATAATCCTGGTAAAGAAAGAAATGTTCAAAAGCTGGTGGAATGTTGATCTTGAGTTACCACTCTTCAAATGTCTTACGATAAGAAATGCTTAGTGTATTGCAAAAATACAAACACAATTATGTATACCAATACAGTATACAGTGAGATACAAAAGGCGGAGACCACACTGAAAATCTGTGATTGAAAATCTAAATTAAATCTGGATAAAACCCAAAGTTTTGGGATTTTGTAAGAAAATGTAAAACAAAGAAATGTTCGTTATGATGTAAAACAAATAATAAATTGTTAAGAATATGCAGCATTTCTAGGTCACAAATCAAATCTAAATTTGTGACATTGACCATGTCAACTCAAGTTTCTTTGTACAAAAGACACCTCAGATTTCCTGCTTCCATTGAAGCACACATGATTTTTAGACCCCACTGTGCATATATATAGCCTTTTTTTGCTTTTATCCATATATTAAAGAGGAAAGGAAATGATAGGGAAAATAGGGAGAAACTGGGTTGAAAAAGACAGATTCAAACTCGCTTACGTTGTCAAACTCACAGGAGCATCACGGGTCAGGCCACTAAAACATGGCTCCAACACAAAAACATATTTAATATAATATATTCAAAAAAAATATATTTAAATTTTAAATTGAAATCCACCTGTTTTTTCTTCTCTAATTCACACTTGCCCTGCAAGTGTAAACAGCAATTTTTTAAAATTCACTAGTGCCCTCTAGAGGCTAATCTGTTGAACGAGACAACAATAGTGGATTGACAAAGGCGGCCATCTGGCCGACCTGGTGAGCCAACTGGTTCCCCACTTTCAGGATTGGAGTGCTGAAAGAAATGAAACAGGCCAGTTGGTCACGATGATACATGAATAAAAATGGTTTGAACGGATGGATGGGGCACCCAGTGACCTTTAGGGTTTTAGTCGTGTGGGAAACGCAGAGGACTGATCTCTACACGGATAGAGAGAGAGAAAAGTAAGGTGACAGAGAGAGTGAGAATGCAGCTTTTCAGTTGTTCAGCCAAAATTATGCTTCACATAACAAAATTCAGGTTCTAGTAGATGGGTTTAACACAAGGTATCAGGCCAATATATTCCAAAAATGACATTATTAAAAGGAAAGTTCACACAAAAATGAAAATGATGTCATCATTTACTCAACCTAATGTTGTTCCAAATCCATATGACTTCCTTTCTTCTGTAGAACACACAACGAGATGTTAGGCAGTATATTAGTCTCAGTCAACATTCTCTTTCATTACATCTTTTTCCATACAATGGGAGTAAATGGGAACTGAGGTTGTCTGTCCCTAACATGCGGCTCAACATGTATCTTTGTGTTCCATGGCGGATAAAAAAATCATATGGGTTTGCAACGACATGAACATGAATAAATGACATCAGAATTTTGGGGTGCAATAGCCCTTTAATAGTCAAATTTGTTTTCTACCTCTTCATCCTTTGTGTTCACATCCACTTTCTTGGAGCTGATGGCTTTGCTGACGTGTTCGATGTTGTTCTCTCGGCAGTAATCAAAAATGTTTTTATCCTCTTCCCTGTGGTCAAAGACAACAAAACAGGAAAAATGCAAATGAGTGCAAAAAAAATGGTGATAACCCTTTGGGTAATGTCAGAGAAACATTACAAACATCATCAAACATCTTTAAAGATCCACTGAAAAAAATCAATAAATCATAGTCAGACCACTCAAACAAACAAAGCAATGTTGAAAGCACCACAGAACCACATTGTTTACACTTTTTGAAGACATCTACCAATGGCTTACTTATAGCTGTTAGTATCTTAAGCTGGGTTGGGAGAAAAAAAAAATTACACACATCAACTTTAATATAACGTAACTAGAGCCACAACTGTCACCCAAGATAGAGAGCTATTTTAACTACTATAGAGTGTAGAAGCCTCATTCTTTATAAATAATGGGCTTTCCAAGCCACCTACCACCCCAGAACAGAAGCCACTTCAGACAAAATAAACTATTTTCTTCCTGAAAACAGATCTAGTGTCCACACTGATGTACACAGGTGTGACATGCTGCAAACATAATTTTACTGGCATGCATCCCACAGTCACACCTCTTCACCTCTGTGGCGCATTCTCATGAGCCTACCAAACACTGCAGCAGTTTTAATTATTTTCCTCTCTAATCACCTTGTGCCATTTGGGCCAAGCCAGGCAGGGCACAGCGAGGGATAGTGAGAGACAGAGAAGGAGAGATAGAATAGGGTTATAGGGGATGAGGTACAGTTGGTGGGATAAATCTCATTAAGAGATTTACCCCTGCCCCTGTTGCCCATGCAGGATGGCAGATTAATTGCATTTGGAGCCCTATTGTGTGGTCGCCCCTCACTCTCATTACAGGGGGAGGGCAGAGGAGACTGCCAGTGGACGGGACCTCAGTGCTTGAGAGATTTAGGAAATGGACAGAGTGCCCAACTTTAAATGAACCGATGGGAGTGAATCAGTGTACTCTAGTATTATGAGACTCTTAGGATAGGTGGCAATATGGAAACATTACAATGACACCAATCATTAGTTTGTATATTAGATATTTGAACAAACCCCTTATCCTAAGTATTAAACTTCAGCTTTGTTATCATTTGAAAAAGAAATTACTTAAAGTAGGACTGAAATATTTATCTGCATATGTGTGCGCAGTAACCCTGGCCTTCTTTCAAGTAAATAAGCATGAACATGTGAGTGTGTGTGTGTGGTCTTACCATGACCCAGTGTTTCTATGCCATGTGGGCATCATCCGTCTCCCGGGGCAACTAATCAATAAAACTGCTCATTCGTCAGACTGATGCTGGCCTGTGCTACTAAGCCTCAGCACACACACACACACACACACACACACCAGCACACTCTTACACCTGATTAATGGCCCACTGATAAACGACATGCATCAGCGCTGCCGCTGAGCATGCTGGGAAGGTCACAGGCTACTCTGTCATTCCACAATGCTTGATAAAATTTTACGGACCAAAGATAACTGTTTATACTGAAAGGTGGTTACACACAAAGCTAAATATACTCTATGGAGTATATAAAACAGTAATCTAGCTGTTTAGTTTACAGCAGTGATTCCTAACTGATGGGTCAGGACACAAAAGTGGGTCACAGTTCTGTTCTGATAGCATCGTGAGCAGCAGGAAAAAACAATGCTAAATCCAATAATAAAATGCAACAAACCATATTGCTTGCTTAGTTTGGAACGACACTAAAATGTATGCTTATCAACTTTTAGAAGAGAGGAAAAAATGCTTCCTACATCTTTTGTTGTTAATGTCAAACAGAATTGGGTCGTTACATCATCTCCAGGGTCCTGAAGTAAAACAGTCTCTTCAATGGCTTTTACAGTTGTTTAAAGTGGTTTTGGATTATTCCGCTGATGAAACATTAAAAAATATCTTTCCAAGAAATTTCAGTAGACAAAAATGTCCAGACAACATGAGTTGTGAAAAATGTGATGTGATCTAGGAGCTTTTTCTAGCTTTATACAGTGCATGTCATTGAAGAGACGGTAAGTCTATCCCTCACAGCCTCATTTACATCACAGCCTCAAAATCAAAGATGGCGCTTTGAATTTCTTTCTTTTTTTTGTGATTTTTTTGGCGTGGCGCTTCTCATCCGGTGTGCAGCAGCCTTTACACATCACACCCCTTCCAAAAGTACACTGTCTTCAAAAACGGCCTGATATTCATGAACTGACACCTCTGTTCCCATCATAGGCTTCATTTACAGGTGGGACATGTCCCTTCCACTATTTGCCTTTGCCAATTTTGCCCCCCACAATAAATTTAGTCAGGTAAGTGTCTAATGAAGAAAAAACAGATTCCATTTCATTTGTGTGTGTTATAATAAATGGCGAACCAGCATTGGAGTTTGTTATTTTGAATGTTTTCATGAGTGCTCGTTGCAGCTGTTATTAGTGGTGTTTAATGACAATAGGCGGTGAGGTTCTCTCGTGCAAACATACACGCGCTCTACTCGCTCTGCTCACTCCTTTCCAGTTAAATCGCAAAGCAAAATGCAAACAGATGTGTCCTCGCTCATGATATACATCCAATGACATAAATTAAAAGGTTATTTAAGGGCGGATTAGAACCCGGAACTCCTTGTACTAGAGGCAAAAACTTTACCATGAGACCAAACAGTCATTCTGATTAAAGCTTACTGATCCATCTATTTATCCACTGACTAACAAAATCCCACTACTGACAGTGTTATGGACAGATCAAGTTATAAAACTAATTATGCAAAATATTTATTGGAGCGCTTGAACTGGTCACCAAGAATGTCTATTTATCAAAACAATAAATTATTATTTGACTCTGCACATAACCTAAATAATATGAGTTTCACCATTTCGTGACATCACCCCCCTTCCCGAAACTGTCCCCACCACTTTTTAAAACAAAGTGACGCCCCTGGTTCCACTTTTTTATCTCTCGCCATGGTCCTCTAAAAGCACAACTCCATCTGTCAATGCATTCTTTTCAGAGGAGAAAGCTACCTCAGTTACAACTTCCTGCAGGGACACTGGATCATGCTTCATTCACATTAGCGCTGTCTTTGATTTTTGACGGAGATGAAAATGAGGCTGTGAGGGATAGACTTACTGTCTCTTCAATGACATGCACTGTATAAAGCTATGCAAGCTGGACAATACAGAAAAATTTGTGCTCGTGAATATCTAGTGTAAATTTGCTTGCTACTAAGTGCTTCAAACAAAACTTTATATATCTTTCAGAATGTGCCAATATCAACATTTGATGGCATTAACATCACAAAACATTAGTTCTTCCTCACGACCTGGAATCACCATGATTTCTTTTCCAGGTCGGTCTGGTGCACCTCGATTCTTTGAAGTTGCGTAAAGCCAACGAATCAGAATGGAACTGATTCTTTTGCTAGGTCTTGCCAGTTTTGTGTGATCAGACGGTCAGTGAACTACAGGGTGTCTAATTCAGCAATCAAGCAACACAGGGGACATGCAAATTTTCTAATCAAATGCTAACGAGAGGTTTGAATATGCAGGAGGGCTCTCAATCACTGAAGTTGGAAATTGGAAGGCAGTGAAGCAGTCTGCGAGGCGGTCTGATCGGGTCACGCCCGAGGTAGGCCGCTCAGCGACTGACAAATGGGAGGAGAGGAGGGGGAACGGGAGGATAATTGTCTCTTTGCTTTCCAATCCCCAAAGAACGACTCATGTTCTCTGGGGACGAGTCAACTTGGGGAATGATCCCCTGTTGCATTGATACTTCCATATTTGTCTTTCACCCATCCATCCATCCTTGTACGGATCCATCCATTTTACATTTTCATCATCGATATAATCATAAAAAAAAAAAATTAATTTCACCGCTTTCTCAGGCCTCTTCACCCCCTAAGCATGCATACTAATACTCTTAATTTAAGAGGTAAAACCATGTGAATTCAGCCCTTAATTTGTCTCGTTAAAGGAAGGAAGCACCGGGATGTCTGGTATCCTTGAGTTCCATGAGCAGGAAAATGAATCATGCCTCACTGATCAGCCGCATCTCTACAGTAGGGGCAAGTGGGGCTAAGCTCCACCAGAGGTGGCACTGTTGTGCAAATTTCATGGCATCATCATACATTTATTTTACGAAATAATATATTTTCTGCAACTTAAACGTGTTTTATGTCCATTGTACAAAAAAAAAGTATATGTTCTTTTGAGAAATTATATTATTATTAAGGTATGTTGCATAAAAGCCATTTAATCATTCTCATTTGCTATGCATGGGGCTAGCCCTTCATCCTCAATATTAATCAACGGAGATCTGGAGAACATCATGCGAATGTGCAACGATCATTCAAAGATGGCCTGAGGGGCTAGTTTGCCTTTGCCCCTGAGCCAATCAAAACTTTTGATCATATTTATGTCAACTGTTGACATGAGTGTCGGAAGTTACCACTCTTGACTGCAGTCCTGTGTAGTGAACTTCACTGGTAAGTTTTAAAAGCAATTTTTCTTCTAATGTGCTGTTGGTTGGATTAGTTAAGCACCATTCATCATTTCACGGAATTGTATGCCGTTGAGGTGTTGTGTTGTTGATGCATTGGTTTGTATTAGATATCAATGACTGCTAAATATTAGGAGTCTGTCATTTTGATAAATTTTGTTATGCTGTTCATTCGAGTTAATATGCACACCCTTTGACGAATTGCCTATTTGTGGTTTACTTTCACGGTCACTTGAGCTTTTTGACGTGGATGTGCACGTCTTAGTGGTGTTTTGTGCTGAGATTAAATTATTAGGGATGTTTATGTGGCATCATGTTAAGAGGTTTCCCAAAAAAAGTTATTTATTCGTTATTCTCTGTAAAATTTCTGTCATGGTCTACTAGGGCACTGAGGGGCATAGCATCTATTATAATGGCACATTATAATAGATAGGTTTAATGATAGATTTTTTGACTCCCCTAGTTTGAGTCCAGTGAAACCAACGAGTTCTAGTGTGAAACTTCTACCTGTCAATCAACTGCTGCGCTAAAACAAGGTTTTTAAACTTTGCCGGTTAAAACGCACACACACATGCACAAGCTCATAGAAATTCATAGTACCTGATGTAAACATAAAATGTATCATGAGAAGCACATCTGTGAAGCTTAGTTAACACAGTTACTCCACTAAAATAATGGACAATTCTGTTCTAAACGTGTTGTTTGCACTTATATTAAATGCATGCATAATTGGCTGAAATTATGTGCTGCTTTTTTGTGTTTTCTTTTTGTTATTATCTGGGTTGAGAGGGTTACTTTTGAAATGTAATCCACTACAGATTACAAAATACATGTTGTAAAATGCCATTTGTAACGTATTCCATTAGATTACTCAAGGTCAGTAACGTATTCTAAATACTTTGGATTGCTTCTTCAGCACTCGTAGATTTTTTCACTTGTTTTGACTATAAAAACTCTGCCAGTACAGTAAGACAAAATACACATGTTAAAAATACATTCTCTGAAAAACCTAAATATGTTATGCAGTGTTGTTTCTAAAACAAGATAAATCAAAGTGATCTTGTTTTAAGGAATTTTTTATATTTTTACAGGAAAACAGTACAAAAAATATAATCAAGAATAAGATTTTTGCCCTAATATTAAAGGTCTTACTAGAAAAAATAAATTATGATCTTACGTGAATTTTCTTAATAAAAAATATGATCGTGCCTGGTAACCTGTGCATGTAAAATGGCTAGAAATAGCATTTTAGCTTAGCGTAAAGCTGACAATTTACACAAGGTTTATTTCTATTTCTTCTGCTCCAAACTTACTTCAAACTTACTTCTCTGTCTGCTCGTATGAATGTAACACATCATAAGAAAGTGTTTCACTGCTGTTCAAATGCACTTTGGATCGCATCATTTATATGTATAAATGTTTTCCACCTGAAAGGACTAAATATTAAATGAAACAAATGACAATAAAATGCTAAGTAATTGCTTTGGTAATCAAAATACTTTTTGAATGTAACTGTATTCTAATTACCAATGATTTAAATTGTAACTGTAGTGGAATACAGTTACTTATATTTTGTATTTTAAACACATAATCCCGTTACATGTATTCCGTTACTCCCCAACCCTGGTTATTATGCAGTTTGCGCTTTATTATCATACATTAACACACTGAAGTACGCAGTATGCAGTCATGAAATTAGATACCCTCTACTCAAAATCTAAACACAAAAGGGACACACAATATCAGGTGTTAATGATGATGGAGCCAGTTAATACACAACTAATACGCATATTAATACCATGGAATAAACAAGGCACATGTACAGCAGGAATGTGAGGGACAAAGATTGAAGTCAAAACTGATGGACTAGGTTAAAATGTTTTTCTTGTTTCTTTTTTATCTGTCAAAACGACAGACAGACTTTTGAATTATTTGTCAATGTTTCTAAGATCGGTCAAATAATTGATTAAGTGACTGTTTGTGCCCCATACTAAATAATGACCCTGAGACGCCACTGTCACTGATGCAAGAGTAATCACTGCATCAAATCAAATTACAGGGAAATTATAATAAAATCTTTATATTCATAGGCGGGATGTGTTACCTTATCGTTTCCTCCTGGTACAGACAGCTGACTGCTGGCCCACCGAATCCAGTATGCTTTTCTCCTCCCCTTCGCTCTGACGTCTAGAGAAAGACAAAAAAAAAACAACTCAAGTCACCAACAACAAACAGGAAACCATCAAAATGATCACATTGGAAGCCTAGAGATACATTAAAGGGCCTTAAACATCAAAACAACACACAAGTGTTGGGTAAATTACTTAAATATAGTAATCCACTACAAATGACTTATTATTGCTCTAAAATTGTAATCATATTACTTAACTAATTACTTTATTGAAAAGGTAATCACACTAATTACTTTACGTTTTAGTTACTTTCTAAAACACTTTTTTTGCTCAACAAATTCAAAATAATGTCTGTACTTCTTCCTTGTTCATTATTACACCCAAGTCATACACTCAGCACCTCACATTTCTCCTTCACAGTGGCTCGTTACAGGGCCATAATTCATGTATTTTACATAAATAATATATTAGAAATATGCATAAACTTATAATGCACGTAAAAGTAATTAAAGTCGGTAACTAATCTGATCACAAGACTTTAAAATGTAATGGATTACACTACTTTTTTTTAACTAAAAGTCATTAGATTACAGTAACTAATTACTTTGTAATTGGTTTACACCCAACACTGCCTATACAGAACTTATAATTAAAAAAAATACAGAATTTATTAGATCATAGAGTTAAAAGCCCTCACCTTCTCAGGTGTAACACTTCTAGAGATATACATTAAGAGGCCTTAAACATCTACAGAGTTTCAAAAATACAGAATTTATTTGTTCATAGAGTAAAAAAGCCCTTACTTCCTAAAGAGAAACTCTGAGTGCGGTGTTTAGCTGATAAAATGGGCAAAACACACACACATAGTGTACTGTATAAAAGAAAACAGTGGCCCATAGGAGCCACTCTCACAAACAATTTATCATAGGATAAGCTGAACAAAGAAAGGGCCAATCACCCACAACTCGAGCTCAAACATGACAGAAAACTGGCAGGACGTTGCCAGTGTTGCTGGACATGTCAGGTTTGTTATTTCTGACACAGTTGCATTCACATTTTTTCTTTTTTCATCCTATACTTATTAGCAGACATCACATCATTGAGTAATACAGCGAGAGAGAGAGAGAGTCCAAAGGATTCATGGTATTCAAGCACAGATAGGAACTCACAAGAGGAAAAGATTAAAATTGCTTTGTGCAGCCACCCGGCTCTTTTCTACAACAATTTTAATTCAACGACTTAAAGAAGAAAGAAAATATTACTGCTTTGAGTGGAAAAGCACAGCATCTGCACTTTTTGCTAGAGTAATACACTACGTTTTATTAAAACACAAGAAAATTCCTGCTGATGCGCTTTTCTACCTACAGAAGAAAGGAGTTTAGGAACCAGCTATTGTCTCTCTCTCTCCCTCTCTATCATGTAATGGAGCTGACTGTCCTCTTTATAACAGACTAACAAAATCAGTTTATAAGGGTGAGTGGAGAATTTGTGCTTCTGTGCCAGTCTGGATGGAAGTCAGATTGCGTTACCTCCACTGGTGTCAATGAGAGATAGATGTGTTACATAAGGATTCAGAGGAGCAGTTAGGACTGGCATGGGGATTGTGGGTAAAAAGCAGGGAGAGGATGGGTGGGGGCACACAAAAGCAAGAAAGAAATCAAGAGAATATGAGAGCTATAGGAAGAAAATGTAATTATGAACGCAGGAAAGAGGGACGAAGGGTTTTGAGTCAAACCTGACTGTCATTCATTTTAAGGGATAGCTCATCCAAAAATGAAAATTCTGTCAAAATGTACTCACCCTCACGTTGTTCCAACCCGTATGATTTTCTTTCTTCCATGGAACACAAAAAGAGATGTTTTGCAGAATGTTAGCCTCAGTCACCATTCACTTTCATTGGATGGAGGAAAAAAAAGATGCAATGAAAGTGAATGGTGACTGAGTCATTCTGCCTAACATCATCTTTGGTGTTTTATGGAAGAATGGAAGTCTTTGAAACAACATGAGGGTGAGTAAATGATGACCATTTTCATTTTTGGGTGAACTAACCCTTTAAGATCCCTCAGATTGTGATAAGATTTTCTTTAAGTCAATGGTCAACTACCCAAAGACTTGAGTACGACTGACGGATCTCAACACACGCACTATCTGAGACTGCCCCCTGCTGGTCATTGTATCATCACACTCACTTATGTAGTGTTCTCACAGCATAGAATTCCACAGATGTTATAGTATCAGTAGGTAGCCACTTAAATGCAGCAGTTTGCCTAAGGAAATTAGACAGATTTGTAAAGATAACTAATATGCCATAAAAATAAGCAAGAAAAGATCAATGCTGTTTCATTGTGATAATACAGACTGACATATTGTATCATATCAAGAGACCAGAACACATAAAATGCATCAGGGTATCAGTGACCGGACTGCAGAATGGATGACTAGTCTTTTAAAAAGGTTAATCTTGTAATTTAGTGCAATGGAAAGAGGGCCCTTATCTATTACAAACAGTTCTATAACTTTATTGTTTACATTATGAAAGAAGGCAACACACTATTTCTGATTCAGTTGCTTGGATAAAAAGAAATCAATATAGTGGTCAATGACATATCATTAAAGGGTTAGTTTACCCAAAAAATTTAATTCTCTCATTATTTACTCACCCTCATGCCATCCCAGATGTGAATGGCTTTCTTTCATCTGCTGATCACAGATAAAGATTTTTAGAAGAATATCTCAGCTCTGTAGGTACTCACAATGCAAATGAATGGTGACCAGACCTTTGAAACTCCAAAAATCACATTAAGGCAGCATAAAAGTAATTCATAAGACTCCAGATGGTTTAATCCAAGTCTTCAGAAGCAATTTCAATTTTGGGTGAGAACAGACCAAAATGTAACTCCTTTTTCACTACACATCTTGTCATTGCAATGTCTAGGCATGATTATGATTTCAAGCTCGATTACACTTACTAGCGCATAAAACATGCTAGATGGCACTATAGGAAGTGTAATCGAGCTTGAAATCATGATCGCCAAAGACACTGCTATCAAGATGTACAGTGAAAAAGGAGTTATATTTTGGTCTGTTCTCACCCAAAACCAACTGGATTGCTTCAGTAGACATTGATTAAACCACTGGAGTCTTATGGATTACGTTTATGCTGACTTTATCTCCTTTTTGGAGCTTTTGGAGTTCTGGTCACCATTCACGTGCATTGTGAGGACCTACAGAGCTGAGATAGTCTTCTAAAAATCTTTGTGTTCTGCAGAATAAAGAAATTCATACACATCTGGGATGGCATGAGGGTGAGTAAATGGTTTAACTATCCCTATAAGTGTAGCTTTCCTAATTTGCTGAAAACTGCTCTTATACAATGGCCCCTGCAGTGAGCAGCATGACCTTTACCTTCTGGGTGCCTTCTGGATCGAGGGCATGTACACAAGACACATACTCCTGCATGGCCTCCTCTGCACTCATGTCCCCAAGCTGTTTCCATGCTGACCTGTAAACAGGAAGTACTTTGTTTAACAATAAAGCTTTGATTTGAACTGTCTTTTGGCCATTTTGTTCCCAAAAAGCTCATGTTACTGGACATAAAAGCAAACTAGTTTGTCACTTAATTGCATCTTTGTCAGCTGTGAAATAAACCCATGTCTTACCATTTTCTCTGTCCCTCGAAATCAAAGAAAGCTGGTTTTGGTGTGTTGCACTTTCCAACTTTGACCTGTCAAACATGCAAATGACTCATTTGTTTATTGTTTTCTAAATACAGTTAATTCAGCATTAATTTACCAATTCTCAACAAACTGATTCCAATGTTAAATGTTTCACAGTAGGGTACAACGGGGCTAAAGGCACACCTTAAAGGATTAGTTCACCCAGAAATGAAAATGCAGTCATTGTTTGCTCATCCCTGTGTGGTTATAACTCTATATGACTTTCTTTTTCTTAACACGAAGGAAGAAAATGTGAAAAGATATTGTGCTCAATGATGTCATACAAAGGCTAACTCTAACAAGAGCAACGGTTCACGCAGCATCCTTGCAATATTGGGGCATTCAAGAGAAAACTCCTTTTGTTCTGTGGTAATCAGAATTTTTGTCCTAACCAACAGTGACGAGCAACGGTACATTCTAGTGCCCGACCGATATTATCGGCCGATATTAGCCTTTCATCGATATATCGGTATCTGCGTATATTTTACCGATATGCGCCAATATGAAAACTTTTTTTAAGAACATATAATGCAGAAAACAATGCTTTAGAATTGGTGTCATAGCATAGTTTGTCCAGCAGAGCGCGCTCCGACTCCACTGTTTACAGAGCTGACTCTGAGCTGACAGTGGCTCTGCAGACAGGGCGGAGTTAAGCGGTGTCTTGGTAAGTTAACTAGTTTATAAAATATATACTGGAAACTTAAACAATGACCCCATCATTTTCCCTTTTCAATATGACTAATATAAAATTAACCTTGTCCCTGACAACCATGTCACTCATGTCTGTTTGCTGTTAGCCAGCTATAGTTTGTCAGTAATGTAGCAGATTGAAAGGTAAACATCAGAGTATCTTTTTGCAGTTCAGCAGACAACGGTGCGGTGGTGGATTGTGTGTGGTGAGTGTAGATTTCAAGCTATGTTGTTACGTAGTTGGTGAGACACAATGCTGGAAAGTAAAATAAACAACGTCTGTCTTTTACTCTCTGTGACAACGAGCTTATAGTCAATCACGTAGCTACTTTCAGTAACTACGTTTCCATCCAAGGATGTTTTGCGAACAATTTTTAGCGCATCAAAATAAAGCTGATGGAAACGACATAATATTTTTCCGTTTAACTCTAGCATATAAACTCTATGTCGATACAACAAATGTCGCGAAAAACTGGTTTGGAAACACTTTTTGTCGAGAAAATTGGCATTAACGCAAAAATGTAGTGACACATGACAGAATTGACCCCAATCATTAGCATGTGTTAATCATGACGACAAGGTATAGGTTTCTTGAAAGACAATTTATTGTACGTGATTATGGATTGATCTGAACGGCATAAAGATCCGATCACTGCAATCATGACACTTCCAGGTGTGCCAATAAAAATATCTCACATCAAAACATGCACATTGACAAGTGAACGGAGAACAAATGAATGGCCACTGTTTGTGATTAATTTAATCGCGGTATACATCCATTTATTTATTAAAGTTGCTTTTATACACCATCCAAAATAATAGACAGCAGTCACGGAATTAGCCCACAATACAAAAATATATATCATTTCTGTGCACAAAGAGGTTTTAAATTAAAAAATAAATATACAATACTTATTTGGAACACTAACATATAGCCCAATTTTATAAAATTATTGTTTAGCTTACTTTTGAAAAAATGCTGGCAAAATTCCCTATATTAAATTAAATTACCAAACAAATAAAGCATTAAATAATTATTTTTTTTTTAAATTACCAAACGAAATATTTTTTATTTTTAGACCTATATATGCCTTTACTTTACACAAACTTAAATTAGCCTTACCCTGTTCTGTAGACGAAAGTCGGCTGAATGACATTTTCTACACTTCAAGACTATAAACTATCAGAACTATTTGTCCAATGTGGAGTTTACTTTCAGAAAACAAGTTTTGATCCTTTTAAAACATTTAAATATTTGAAATCTAAACCTCTTTACCTCGGATCGCATTTGCTGAGCTTCTTCAGAAAATGTTAATTGCATGATGATGCTAAAATTAATTTGAGATGATAATCAAGTTCAGTTGGTCGTTAAAAGTTGCTGGACAAATATGGGACATAATGCAGCTGTGATGGCAATGCTTTAGATTAGATGATTGTTCAAAATAGCCTATTGAATATCAGGAATGCATCAATGTAAACCCTGATATTACACCGCATCAATTTTTCTTTAATAGCTGTGCACACCGCATACACACGTCGATGGATGGTCCTTATACTAAGACTGAAAATTTCCCCACTACTTGGTGCAGGTTTCCAGCTTGAACAGGGCCATGATGATTCGCTTTCGGGTCAGAACCGGTGACAACCTGCGATAGGCGCAACATCAGCACCAATATTACAGTCCTATCAGAAGGGCAACTGCTCCCTTTTGATTGCAATTCCTCATCTTCTGATTGCATTTATTTGTGAAATTAAAATGACAGTAAGCTGGCTAATTTCAATGAATTGTCTCAATACTCTCCCCATTTTACCAAAACTAAGGAGGAAAAAATTAGGGACATCTGGCAGGCGAATTAGCGATAAACACACATTTCTGAATGGAAACGGCTTAAGGGCAAATTTATTTTGCGCTAAACCAAAACTTATGCCACAAAATGTTTTTTAGGCATGATGTCATCACGCACACCATTTTTATCGATAAAAGGCCATTTGAATGGAAACAGGCAGATGACGGCAAATTTCGCCAAAAAATTGTATGCATTTTCACTTTGTCGATAACAAAATAGCGCGAAAAGTGGATGGAAACTAGGCTATTGTTGTCAGCTGAGTGGAAGCTAATGTGTAAACATGTCTTCACCAAACTGTTTTGTTCAGGATTCACAGTTTGGTACTCCCTTCAACCGAACAATTCCAGTCGTTGCATTTATAAAATGTAATATTTAACAGTCTGGTTTTCCACCGTTGAAAGTTTCCCCTGAACTTGTATAGCAGAATACGGTGTAACACCGCTGCTGCTGTTTATCTCTTATTTCGGCAGGTGTAAATGCTTCTTGTTTTACAAACTGCCAATAATTGACTGGCAGTATTAATATAGTCAGCATTTGACTGATACTAAACAGCAATACTGATGTTTATTTAGCTATTTATTAGATTTTTATTTATTCTTTATTTTAATGGTCAGCATTTGACTGATACTAAACAGTAATACTGATGTTTATTTAGCTATTTATTAGATTTTTATTTATTCTTTATTTTAATGGTCAGTAATTGACTGATACTAAAAAGCAATACTGATGTTTATTTAGCTATTTATTAGATTTTTATTTATTCTTTATTTTAATGGTCAGCAATTGACTGATACTAAACAGTACTGATGTTTATTTAGCTATTTATTATATTTTTATTTATTCTTTATTTTAATGGTCAGCATTTGACTGATACTAAACAGTACTGATGTTAATTTAGCTATTTATTATATTTTTATTTATTCTTTATTTTCTCAGTGTTCATTTCTAGAATTTATACATCTAGAATGTATAATAATAGTCAAATATTTTTTGATAAAAAATATCAGCCTTCTGAGTACCGTCATATCAGTGCAAAATCGGTGAAAAATCCACATAGAAAAGGTCTGTTTTCATTCCAGCTCAAAAATTAAATATATCAGCCACCATATCGGTAATCAGTGAATTTTCCCTCTCTAAAATCATTATCGGTCTCAAAAATCCCATATCAGTCAGGCTCTAGTACATTCTATCGATTGCTTGTTTTGTTTGGGGTTTTTTTGGTTGTTTTTTTTGGCATTGCTTGGGTAACTCAATCCACTGTGAACAGTCCAAAATCTTTATAAAAAATACGGCTGAGCATTGAAATGCATCAGTTCTTCTACTACAATCTCTTCAGACATGTTTAGTAAATTAATTTCTCTGTTTTGTGTGCAGCTTTGTTGTACATTGAATACATTAGAATAAATTGTTCCTTATCGTATGCTTTCATAACAATCATGAGTCTCGTGGAATAATTTATTAGACTTTCGAATTATACTTTTGCATTATTTTGAAGCTTGAAGAGGTTGTCACCTTAAACAGCTATTGTATGACATCACTGAGCACAATATATTTTCACAATTTCTCCCTTTGTGTTAAGAAAAAGAAAGAAAGTCATAAAGGGTTATAACAACACAGGGGTGCGTTAACTAATCCTTTAAATAAAATGTGCTTCTTCTCTGGTCACAAAGTGTATCAAGATTGAAAAAAAAAATACATTATTTTTAATTGAATTTTGATAATATATTTATTTATTTATTTTAAAAGATAATCTTTATTTTTTAATTAAAAAACATTTAAAAGTGGAGAGGGAGCCTTTCACCCCACACTTTGGGTAAAAGGCCCCCAGGGGGTATATAGTGATATCATGTAAAAATAGGGACAATAGTTATTGGGCAAAATGTGTCAATTTAGGTAAATACTTTTGAGACAGCAAGATGCTTTTTGAGTAACAAATTAAGATTGTTACATTCACAAAATAACCATTTTAGAAAAGGGTTTACCATTTTCTGTTAATTTTTGGCATTCTATAACATCTCAAGTATTCTATAAACAAATTAATCTCCATTGTGGTTGAATCAGTCAACGTGAGCCCACTTTGAACATTCTTCATAACAAATCTATCTGCCCCACTTAAGAAAAATGATGTGTTTTATAGGAGCCTTTATCCCCTGCAACAGGGATGCTTTTTTACCCCAAATACTATCCTTTCACTTATTTCACAGTTATTAAAAAATGTTTGATTCAATCACCTTGAACAAAACTGAAACAAATAAGTATTTTGTCTCAAAATAGATGTGACAGTTTCTGGGATTCTCATTAGCTACATACATTTGCAGTATTTAAAAAAATAATTAAACATTAGATAAATGTACATCAATACTTTAGACATTGCTCGCAATGATCTCATGGATCAGGAATATTTTGCAGTGTAAAATGACAAAAATGTGTTTAGGAAAGTACTGTGGTAGTTTTTGTTGCGTTTTGTGTTTGGGGAGAAAACTAAATCAAAAGTGCCTTTTAGTGCCCCGTTGTAACCTCCATTAAAGACACTCTTGCATATCTCCACTGACTCTCATACGGAATCAACAGACACATCTGTCAGAGGTACACACACCTTTATTTAACACGGGAACCACAGTGTATGCCATGAAAGCACCATAGTCAGTTCATTTTATATGAGTAATACAATGATAATTTGGCATTATAATCACTGTAATTAAAATTATAATAATAATAATATTGTAAAAGTTTAAACAGTCGGTTTTGAATGAGATCGCATATTATTGTATTAGGGCTTTGTAGTAGTAACAATATCCGAATTAACTGTGGCTATGGATACTATGGTGAAAACCACGGTAAAAGATAATTTGCGGTTGGGAATTCAAACTTTTTGTTGTTGTTGTTGTTGTTGTTGCTCTAAATCCGCCTTGCCCTGTCGTAGACATGTCAACTATCTTTACTGCGATTGTTAAAGAGGACAAAGACAGCTGTTGTGAGTTTACCTGTTTGAACCTGGCGTACAAATACAGCAACTGTTCTCTACTGGCTGTCTGGACTAGATCTCGGACCCGGTCTGCTGCCGCCTCAAACTCGTTCTCCAGCTCTGCTCCTTCCAATCGAAGCGCTGTATCCACAGAGCCACAATCAGATTTCTCTAATCCGAAATCTGAATCCGAATCGGATCCTCCACCGAGCGGCTCTCCGGTGTCAGGCCGGGCTGGATCAGTACCGGAGCCCGTCGCTGAGTCTGGGGACGATGACGGAGATCGGGACGCCATTGTAATGAATAGAGATTTCCTAAAGGGAAATTAAGTTTATTAATGCTTTAATTAATAAATAAATATTAATAACACAACGCATACGGGTAGTACCTACAGAACGTTATACGTAATCTGATTTAGTCGGACTTGTTTTGAAAATTTGGTCCGTCACTGGTACGTCACAATAAAAGTCACGAGCGCCTACTGTGACCGCGAGTAACAGTTCCAGTATTTTAGGTCCTACCACATTCACAATGGACGCATTATGTTAAAGAGAAAAATCACGCAATAACAACTTTTCACAAAACTAAACATAGTATCTATAGCATATTATATCTAGATATTATAAACCAAAGTACAACGGGTCTAAAGGGCCCTGGGGTCAAAGGCACTTTTGATTTTATTTTCTCCCAAAACACTAAACAGCAACAAAACCTACCACAGTACTTTCCTCACCACCTGTTTGTCACTATACACTGCAAAATATTCCTGATCCATAAGCTCATCGTGTGCAATGTCTAAAGTTTGATTTTGAGGTAATTTGATCTAATATATATATATATATATATATATATATATATATATATATATATGTTACAAATGTATATAGCTAATGAGAATCCCTGAAATGATCACATTTATTTTGAGACTAAATAATTTCAATTTTGTTCAAGGTGATTAAGTCAAAAGTTTTCTAATAACTGTCCATTAAATGAAAGGATAGTATTTGGTTTTACCCCAAATGTGGGAGCGTTTACCCCAAGTGTGGGGTAAAAGGCTTCTTTGCCACATTGTTTTAAAATTTTTTAATGAATTTTAATCAAAACAATCTTTCGTTAATATTTATTTTCACACAAATTATGTTGCTCCATCAGTATTCAATAAAAATACATTTATTTTTCTCCAGTCTTGATGCACTTTGTGACCAGAAAAAAGCAAATTTTTGTGCCTTTGCTATTTAAATTAATCTTGAAGGCATGTGTTTGACCTCTTTTGCTGACCAGGGAATGGTCAGGGAATTAAAGGACCACAAAAATGTACATATTATATTACACTATGGATATTACCTAATAGGACCTCTAGATCTATTTTTTCCCTGAAATTGTTTATATCAACTTTCAACATAAAAAGGAATATATTTCTGATGTCTTTGGACAGTGTATAGGCTACTAGAGTTTACTGAAAACAGAAATATCACATTATTTCACAATTAGCGTGCAGCAGACTTTTTTGGTTGCTCTATTTCTATTAATTAATTTCGTTTGTTATTAGAAATTTAGCAGCTGATTTTGCATGATAAACATTGACCACAAGATGGCACACAGTCCACATCTTTCAAACTGACTGGCATATCTTTATGCCCACTACAATCTTATTCCTCTGCAAGCCGAGGTCCCTTGCAATATTTCCAAATCAATTTTCTAATTATTAAATATTTGATTTGACCATAAATTGTATCTGTCATTTCAGAATCCATACAGATGAATGGAAAAATATCTATGAATTATAAAGAGAACTTGCCCAGGGTGATTAAATTGGAAATGTTCTGACTTTTTTTTCCTGCACATTTCTGGTTGGGGCATAGTAGTTTTTTTTTTTTTTTTTTGTTTTGGGATCTCCCTGTGTTGCCCCAGAGCAAAAACTGGCACCAGGGTGTGTGCTAAAATAAACCAACATTAAAGGGGAATGAAGGCCTCTTAAGGGACATAAATCATGTTTAAAATGGTTTTAAATCAGCAAGCAATATATCAAGAAGTTGAGTTAAACTAAAACAAGACTGGAATACTTGGAAGGTCTTCGGGGTTGTAGTTTTGACTTTCTTTAACTTTGTCATGTATTTGAATCATTCATTTATTTTTTTCATATTGGCTTTTTGTCAATTTCCTGAATCTAACACTACAGCAAAATCATGATCTTAATGGGGTCATGACATGAAGAATCACATTTTTCTTGATCTTTTGACATATAAGAGATCATTGTACTATAAAAACATACTGTAAGTTCCATAACTTCCTCCTCACTGTAAAAGGAGCATTTGTTGAAATCAAGCTGCCAAAACGACTCATTCTCTACTTCCTTCACCTTGTGATATCATACTGTGATATACATTTGCATCTGACCGCCTCCACAACAACACATCAACATCTACTTTATCTAATCACTTCTGTTGCCCCACCCAGTAGCGGTGAGCAGTAAGATAGCAAGTAGAAAGAGCACCAAAAACAAGTGTTTCTGACAGAGGGTCAGAATGTGGGTGGAAATTGATAATGTTCTACAAATATCTTCTTCTTTTACTTTTCCTGTATGTGCCGATAGGCGTCGGGCTTCTTGAGCCAGGAGTTAAACTCCCCTCTGTCCTGCATGGGGCAGTCTCTGCACCTCGCCAAGAGTCTTCCCTTGTCTCCTCGCAACACCGGCAATGTACTCATCCCACTCGATCTTGGGATGTCCCTGTGTTCTCTTGCCTTTTGGTCTGGCTTGCCACATCTGCCTGGGCTTGCGGTTCTCCATATTGTGGGCGATGTGTCTGACCTAACTCAGTTCTCGTCGCTCGATGATGTCACTGATGGGCTCCTGCTTGAGCTCCTCCCTGATGGCTGTGTTGTGGACACAGTCTCTCCTGGTCTTCCCCACCACTTTTTGCAGATATCTCATCTGGGCGGCTGTGATTTGGCTCTCTAGCCTCCTCTGCATGGTCCTGCTTTCTGCTCCATATATGAGTGTTGGCAAGTAGATGGCATTGTAGACATGCAACTTGGTCTTCTGGTTGATTTCTTGTTTGCCTACTATGGTGTTGTTGATGCTGTATTAAATCTGGCTGGCCTTGCAGATCCTGTTGTTGATCTCCACGTCCTGCTTGTTGTCTGACTTGAAGATGGTCCCAAGGTATTCGAACCAGTCGACTTGTTTGACTGGTTTGTTCTCCTACATGATGTTGAGGGCTGCTGGCTCTCCTTTGGTGAACTGCATCACCTTGGTCTTCTTCACATTGATGATTATGCCGCTGTCCTTGAATGTATGGGTCCACTCTTCCAAGGCCTGCTGCAGCTCTTCTTCATTTTCTGCCACTAGAATGATGTTGTCCGCGTACACCAGAGATTGCAGGTACACCAGTGTCATCCTCCAGTTTCCAACTTTCAGTCGCCATGTTCTCCACCGGCATTGTTTGATCACCTGGTTCATAAAGACCAGGAAGAGAGGTGGGCTCAAGCTGTACCCCTGCTTCACGCCTCTGCCCATCTCAAACTCTTGGGAACACCCGCCGATTATCATCTCCACCCCTCTCATTTGTGCGTAAAGACTCCTAATTCATTGCTTCAGGCTCTGGGAGACTCCCTCGGCGTCTAGCACTTCCCAGAATTGTTCCCTCGTTACTGAATCGAAGGCGGCTCGCAGATCGACGAACACCGCATAGACGTCCTTCCCACGACTGAGTCTCTTGTCGGTCGAGGGAAGGATGTCTACGTGGTGTTCGTCGTCGATCTGCAAATGCCTGTTACAAATACATGACTGTTTTTTGTGTAAAAAAAAACTTTGCTAAAATTATACGAGAATCTCAAGGAACATATTAAAATAATAAAAAAAGGCATGTCATGACCCCTTTAATATATATATATATATATATATATATATATACACACACACACACACATAAAGTTTATTGCAGTTCACTGTTGTCAAAATGTAGAATGCCCTTTTTCATGCAGTACAAAAAAAGTAGGCCATTTACAATTGAGCTTGTTTTTTGTTTTGTTTTTGTTTTTTCATCAAAGAGGCAAACCACTGCCTTTCCATCATCCAAGAGGGCAAAGAATATATGAATACTTTATTTATTTCAAAATTACATCATAAGAACAAGTAATGCAAATTTGAAGGCTTCAGCAGTATTATAACAATTAACAATGTAAATAAGGTTCTTAGGTAATTAAAGGGTGACTGCATCAGATTCCCAGCAGCTGAACTAGCAAATGATGTCATTCTGACAGGACAAATCTGTCTAGGATCTTTTAAGAGCTGCTTTACAATGCTACACTTGGGCTGCGTTGGAAAACTGGAAAATGCTGCCTTTGGAGGAAGGATGTCATAAGGTGCTTTTCAAACTGTTCTGAGACCAGTTTCATTAAGAGTTCCATTCATTCAAAAAAGCTGTCAGTTAAGCCATTAACTGATTAGGCAGCAAGTCAGCTGCCTACATTTTCGGATGCAGCCTTGATCTTTGCCCAGGCCCTTCCCCCATGGTTGCTGTTGCTAGGTCTGACAAGCTTTCCTACTAGTACTTGTTTTTGTTTTTACAAACATGGAGAAGAGTTGATGTAAAACAGGTTCATTTGGGAATGAGGAATTACACAGTTAAATTCATAGCATGCAGTTCTCAAGATTATTAGCATTCATAAAGAAGAACAACGCCATGTGTTTTCTCTGTGAGTGCATTGTGTCTCTGTTAAAAGTGCTCCTGAAACAAAGTTTTACCGTGTTGATGGATAACTTCAGTGAAAGTTTAAAACTATCCAAACACACAGGACTTCCTTAGACTTACGTTAGAAAAGAGCAAAATGCTTGAAAAACTGACGGCAGCTGCCAAGGTATGATTGGTCATTAATGGACTTAAGGCAGAGCTTAGGGTATGAAATAAACAAGTAAATAAATAAATAAATAGGCTAATCAGGGCTCCAATTAGCCTATTTGGGTTCTGAGTTTACACTTGTTTCCTTTTGGCTTGACATATTGACGCATTAGCACTAAGAAATCTATCTTGACCAGACAAAAACAGCTTTAACATTTATTTTTTTATTATTTTTTTTTTTATTATTAATATTACTGAGAACACAGTAAAAAAAAATCAAAATGACAAGATTATATTGACTATAGTGACTTTTTATTGGGTATTAAGAGATATCAAAATCTATATAAAATTGTATATCCATAAAATAGAGGTTAAAACAAGGCTTGGAGTTTTAAGAGTATTAAATGTACTCTTATAGAACGTTTTTACCAAAAGAAAACAGTGATCACAAACAGCTGTTTCTACACGCGCCTCTCGGTGCGCTGTGACGCACATTCTTCTTTCAACGAGCGCGCGCTGATGGCGGATAGCAGCAACTACAAGCGCTCAGACAGTCGCGAGAGAGAAAGTCACTCCCAGCGACGCCCGGACCGGGGCTCCAGCGCTGTCATTCAGTCACCTGTTTCGGGAAGGAGAAGGCTACTTTTAGTCTCTTTATGTTGCACGTTTCACTTTGAAAGGGGATATGTGGGAACGGGAAATAGTGTAAAAGACGGGACGGGATTTAGACAGAGCGGCTGCGTAACTTAGTGACAGAAATAACAAAAGCCCCCAAGAAGACGCTGCCCGACCGACCCGAGGATATTATTATTATAGGCCGGCTGTGGATATTTGCTCCGCCAGCATGAAGTTTGCGGAGCACCTATCCGCTCATATTACTCCAGAATGGAGGAAACAATATATTCAATATGAGGTAAGAAGGCCGAGATTTATTTATGAATTTTATTTTTATGAATCGCTGCATTTAGTTTGTGAAGCGACCCTGAGAGAGTTACTGCCCATATTCAGACACACTGAACTAAACATCAGCTGAGCAATTTATTTTAATAGTTTGTAAATGTAAAATGCATTATGAAGAAGCAATGAAATAATGTTTGCTGTAATGGGGCAATTTGCGTTAAAATGTAGGCTATGGATAATGCATTTTTTTTTATTTTTATTTATTTATTTTTTTTTTTTTTTTGCCATTTAAAGTCAGTTTTTTATTGTGAAACAAGGGTTATCTCGATTAAATATTAAATTATTAAATTCATATTATTTAATGAATTACATGTTAAGTCCTCTATGAAAATTATTAGTTTATTTGTCTCCGTGCTCCGAAATGAATGAGGGTCAGTCACTTTGGCAGCGTATACCTCCAAAAAAGCAATAAAAAAATATTTTTATTTCGTTCTTTATTCTGTCCTGTTTCAGTGGACAGTTTATATTTAAATTAATTTCAGGACCTGTTCAAACTCATTCTCGCCTGCTGTCTTGTAACTCTCACTGTCATCACTGTGTCTGGGGTGCTGCCAAACACCTGCCTCAACGTATGGCAGAAAAATAGAGAAATCACCTCAAATTCATCATTCAGAATGGTAAAGTCATATTAAGTTAATCAGTTCAACTGTTCCTCAGTTGTTGATGTTTTATTTTGGGGATTGAGCCAGAAAGAACATAATATGATTTGATGTAATTAGCATGCTCTCCCACTTTATGTGTACATCAATTAATTTATTGTGTGGGAGCTCAGAGTAGCTTATTTCTAGCCAGAAAGCTTTTTCTTTCTTCCTTTTTGTAAATAATGAAATTTTAGGACATTGGTTTATCCAACAGAATGTTCTATCCATCAAACCCTGAGTCCAGATTGCTGCTTTTGAGATATATATTCATTCTAGTAACATTTTTTTTTTTGTTCCAGTATAATTTCATATTTTATGAGCGTTTAAAGATAATAATATAATAAGTTAATAAAATAAATGTAAAATGCACTCTTATTATTTTAATGTATAGAAGGTTTAACATGACTGTAGTTTGTGGTTTCCAACCACGATTTGTTTTATGAATTATGAACAAAGGAAAAGGTCTGGACGTTGAGCGACTGATGGTATTTTCATTTCTAAATGTAACATGCACCAAGCATCAGCTTCTGTAGAACGCAATAAAAATAATCACAAAAATCTTCTCAGTTAAAATTACTTTTACAGTTTGAATATGCAAAGAGATTTATTGTTATCATTTGTATTAAATATTAAATTATTACAGTTTGTATACATTTTTGTTATTTTATGTTATTATTTTTAATTTATTTTTTTATGACATCTAAATAGGGAACATTTGGAATGGTTATTCCACTGTTAGATTAATAATTTCAAGGATGATTTTTCTTTCATGTTGACTTAATGTTCCTAGGCTGTGAAATTATTGATTGCATTGCATGCTTAGCCAATAAATCAATGTTATTTGTTGTGTAATGGTGGATGGTCAGGGCGTCAGTGTGTGTCTTGGCGCAAAGGAGGAGAAATCCTTTGTCTGGAGCACTGATTCCGTAATCAGACGCAGAAGCCGGGCAAACATGAAAGTACTGCAAACAAAATTCATTCATCCCATAAAGTATCAGTGACTGTATATAGATATTCTATTGATATATAGATATCAATTGAATATCAGTGTGCTCAAAACACTACAGCACATCTGTTGCAGATTTTTTTAGTTGTATCATTGGCATGCATATAGCTGATGAGACTGCTTTGTCTTACTGTTTGAACAGTCTCGATAAGCTTTTAAAGTTGTCTTTGCTGGGACTTCACACATTTCCCTTTCGAACTTCAGTGACTGGCTGCTTGTGCCAAATTACATGAAAGAATGGACTGCAGAGAGATTCCAGCTTGATCTGCCAAGGGCAAGAAAAAAGACGCTTGAATTCATCAAAAATAATTCAATTCATAATGATTTCAATATCAGGGAATTTTGCATTGATCGGCGTGCTGTTTGCATGACAAAGATGGATGATTAGCAATATCTTTTCCAACACTGTACAAACTTTTCTTTGCACTGTCTGACTATTCTTTATCTGTTGTGATGGATTGTAGAGAAGTGGGGTTCTAGGCTTTGATTTGCTCCTTGGCAAGATAAATACAAACAACTCATAGTGGTTCAGCCATTTTTAATACAGTCTGATCCATTGGTGCTCAGTCCTACAGACAGCTCAATGTTTCCTAAAGAAGTCCCTCTGTGGGCAGTTAAGCCATGATTGCTGGAAAGACTCAGTCTTGGCTCATCTGTTGCCTTACCGCTTGTAGCTGACAGCGTAAAGTCATTGGGAAGAAGCTCCACAGGCTCTACACAATAAAAAGAGTCCATAAACAGGCTTTAAGAGCCTTATAAAGAGTGAAAACGCCGAACTTTCTTACCTAGTCCGTTCCTTAAAACTTTGAATGAGATGAGATGATTACTATTTTATATTTGATCTATGTAACATCCTAAAACAATTGTGACCTTGGAAATGTTATGAAATATCGACCTTTACAGTGATTTTGAGTGAGCGATCACATCTACATGCGACAGTGCTGTGGAAAGATGCCTGCAATAATAAAAGGGTGAAAGAGGGTTGATGAATCGCCTAATTCCCCAGCTGATAAATTGACAAACTGATTGAGGGATAAATGAATGAGATCTCACACTTCTTGCCCTGCATATTAAATAGCTGTAGCATCATGATACATTCGCCATTTAGAATGATGACAAAGAGAAAGAGAGACAGCGACAAGGATGGAGAGGTCGCTAAACAACTAGAAAAAGAGATAATGATACAATGTTTATGTGGCTTACATCTGAGTGAGGAGAGATGAATGTAGAACTGTAAAGGTGTGGGCAGTTTAACAGATTTCTGTGTGTTATAGCTGCTGTAATCACCCCCGTGGGCTCAACCATTCACTCTGAACGGCAGAGACACCTAATTATGATTATCAATATTGCAATCACAATAAATATTCATAAATGCACAGTAGAATATTATGAGTGGAAATAACCATACTAATGGACTCAAAAATGGGTTGCAGGTCTGTTCTGATAGAGTCGTAGACAGCAGGAAAAAAAATGCTAAATGAAAAATGCAACCAAATTTTGTATGGTTAAAATAGCAAAATAAGTAAGCTTTTCAACCTTTAAAAGGGAGGAGAGAATACTTCCCATATCTTTTGTTGTTGACGTCAAAGGCTATTCATTTAATTAAACTACTTTTTTTTTCTTTTTTGTTTTTTTTTTGCAATTCATCTGTCACATGGTAGAAGCTAACCAAATAAGATAGATGCCAACATGGACAGGTTGCGTGATATGTATCGAAAACCATGAACAAAACAACAAAACTAAAGTAAAAGAAAATGCGACCCAGACTATAATTGTTGTCTCATCATAATAAACAGTTAAGTCAATAGTAAAAAGTAATGTGCACATTTTTTATTACAGTATATATCATATTTTCTTATAAATGAACAGGGAAAGTGTACCATTAGCTGACTTGAAATTAACAAGATGCTTTGACATTGTGGTGATACAATTTGCAGCCTATAGACATTGAGAGAATGTGTGGATCGTTTTGAACATGCATATATTTCTTGGAAGCAGCAAGGCCTTTGCTCACTGGCGGGGATGTATGTATCTTGCTGGCTGACTCAAGACCTGCTGTTCTTTCACGAACACACACACACGCACACACGCACGCACGCATGCACACACACACATACTGTAGACTAAAACACACATGGACTTATTCTCCCACAGGGATGACATCTGCTGCCAGGCTCACTAGACACACATATCTGTCTAAATCTCACAGTAGTTCAAACACAAACATTTTTGGAGGAAGAGTAGATGTATACTGCACCTGTAGCCTGGTGGTTGTATAACTTGAATACTCCGGAGAGAACATCTTGCCTTTGTGTCACCATCATCACTGCCATGGTAATAGCGCCATCTTGACGATTCTCTTATTTCATTTGCTGACATACAGGCCTGGCTTTGATCTTGAGTGTAAAATTTGTATATATTGAGAAGAGGTCTTTATATCATCCATACAGCCCTAAAATAATTGGTTTGGTTGGTGCTCAGATTGAACTAAGGATTTATGCTTAGCAAATAAAGGTTATTGACTGTGATTTTTCCTTTGTTGTGTCAAGATCTGCATTTCAATCTATATTGATAGAGTAGTTCCCTGCACTGACAGCAGCTTGTGTAGTAAACCCCCAGATAATGTTTCATCCCCTGAGTGTTGATTAGTTTTATGTTGGCTACTGCCAATACATTTTTTCTTTGAAGAAGTAAGTCTAAGGTAACCTATAAGGTGCTTGATTGAGTAACATCTAAATTAAGTGGTTTTATTCAAGTAAAATATTTTATTTGATATGACTGAACTTACCTGACTGCATCAGATTACACCATGCACACTGTAAAAAATACAGTGACCATGTTTCGGGCTTTACGGGATGCAGTTTTGATACCTGTATATTTTACGGTTCACTACTGTTTATATTATTAAATAATATAAACTTAAGATACTAAACTTCTGGAACAATAAAAGTGACCCCTCCAGGAGCAATACATGTAAGCGAAGCATAGTTTTAACGGGAAGACTTGCAGCTGTAAATCGTCAGGCCATTATCTAGGTAGCTCCTAGCCAATCATAGATCAGCCCTTGCTTTGTAAGTCTGCTTAAAATCTATGAAATTGCTGTTTCAGTGTGCCAACACAGCAACCTCCACCAGTTGAGTCCCGTCCTGCATGGGGGTAGGCTCCTCGCCCCCTGCCTCTTATCTCCGGCAGGATTTGACGGTTTGAGTAGCAATTTCATTGGACCGCCAGACAGGGCTTATGCCAAAAAGAGACATTACATTCCTGTATTTCATTATTTATCTAATAAATGTTGTGCCAACTTTACTTAAGTCTGTGAGTCTTTCTGATAGAATTTATACACATGCAGACACAGTGCACAGTGTTACTCACACAAACACAAAACACTATCAGAGTAAAACGTGACACTAAAATAATGCAATAAACATTAACTAAACTACATAAAATATAACACAGATCACCCTATTGTACATAACTGAAATAAAAAATAAGAAACAACTATTCCCATAAAATGTAATGAAATGTGATTGGTCACGTAGGAACTTCTGGGAACGCTCAATTATTGCCGTAATTTTAACAATAGTTTAGAGTAAAAAGTACATGTATTCTCTTGTTAAATATAATATACATTTTTACTGTTAATTGTACTGTAAAATGATCATTTTTACAACTAAAAAAATAAATTAACGATATTTTACTGTAATATTGCATGTATTGTCTTGTTAAATATATTATAATTTTTTACCGTATATCAAGGGCATAGGTTTGGTTTGAAAGTTGGTAGGGACTTATTGCGAGGAGGATGATTTTCAAAATGTTGGTATTTAAAAAAAGAATCCACACTCTTACCTGACAGACATTCATATTCAAAGGCGTTTTCCACAATAAGGCAGTTACTGACCGAAGCAGAATCCTCCAATAATTAGGCTGTATGCAAGCCCAGGACGTTTTTTTATTTTTTAAATGTATTTATTTTTTACTTAGACTAGAAAGATTTATACATGAACAGTATGATTGTTTAAATCTATTAATTTAAATGGGTGGATGGAAATCTGCCCTTGTAATCTCCAGAAAATGGTTTTAAAAAAATCTTATGCAATAATCACAAATGGCTGTGATTGGAGCATCGTGAACAGCTCTGAGAAAATGTACAGATGCCACATGACAACGCCTTTTATGCGTAACTTCAGAAGAGGTTGGACAATAATTTACACATGAATAATTACACTAAGAATCTTTGACAGTTGTTAAAATGAAAATAAAAGCATAGTATAAAGTTCAACTATTTTATATGTGGTAAAATTACCAAATGTCAGGACATTTCCAATTTTCTCAAAGTCATCCCTACCTAAATTTACGCCTATGCCATATATGTAAACGTAACTACCCATTAACCAATTAAATTTATTTGTTACTGTAGCATTTTTACATTATTTTACAGTTAAAATTATGTTTTTTTTTTTTTTAACAATGTATTTATAAGAGTCAAGTCAGGTAGAAATAGGTAGCAATGCATTTTTTTACAATATATATGTGTTTTAACATTCAAGCTTTTCTGTTATTTTTTATTTTTTTTCACTCTTTCACCGTAGTCAGGGTAAACACCATATTTATTTTAAGTGAGAGAAAACGAGGCTGCAAGGGATAGATGTTCAGTCCATTTAAAAAGGTTTTTCCATGTCAAATCAACAAAATTTCAGAAACATCCCCGGCTCAAAACTCTTGATATTGTTAATACTATTTATAAAGAAAGATAAACATAAATTATGATTAAATCCAAAATATCAAGTGCCATAGATCAATATTTAATGATTAATCCATTTTTTTTAAAAGCTTTGATTTTGGAGCAAAACTACAGGTAAAAGAAAAACAAAAAAAACATCCTTAGAAAGGTGATAGCATAATTATTTTAGTTTTATAAAGAGATAGGTAAGTCTATCACTAAAATCAGTTATAACTTCGGTTCCCCTTGTTGCATTAAACGCTAGTGGTGTGTGTCCAAACATTGAATAAAGCACTTTTTTGTGTTGTTTCTTCAAAGTTGGAGTGCTTGTAACTCCAGAAGTATTGAAGATATCTTAATATCCTTTTATGTTCTGGTTTGGAACAAACTTCCCTTTGCATATCATCCCAGAGATATGGGCACTTACTGTGACTCCTTGCGTAAATTGTTAAATGTTATTCGTTTTCAATGGTCGAAAACCAAATATGGGTCAAACTAGTTTTTCTTGTCCAAAGACCTGAAATACAAATTCTGTTGAAACTAGAAATGTACCTTTATTTATTCACATAAAAACAATGATTTAAAAATCTAAATTTTTGAGAGTCCACATAGGCTATTATTAAGAATAAGCGACACAAGTGGCAGTGTTTCTTCGGCTGAATGATTGATACCAAGTTAAATAACAGTAAAACCTATTGGTCAGATTGTACATCTACGTGGCTTACAGTCGGTCCAAAATGCTACATTTTCCTAAAAAAAAATAAAATAATCTGGCTTCCTTCATGAATAAATGGACCAGCACTAATTAATGAAGAACCTTGCTGACATCAAATCAGATCATTCAAATTACTGGCATGACCCTAGAGATCTATCAATCAAACTTGAGATCAAAGCCCTTTGGAATAGAGTTATAGAGTTTTCTCAGCCTCAAAAATATGGCAACAGACATTACATAATTGTCTAGAAATTGTATTACCTGCAAGGTTAACGGCATGCAGTGATAAGTGGTTAACCGTATTCCCAGAGAACTCAGTCATCATTTCACATGGAGTTACAGTATGTTTAAAGAAACAATAAATACATTTTAATTCATCACCATATCTGTAGGAAATTATCGCTCATAAGGCACTCATAGCATGCTAGAACATTTGAAGTAACCTCAGTTACCTTGCCAAAGTAAAATATCTTTACCTTGACAAGTTGCCTTAATAAAGTCTTATGATTCATCAAGGAATTCAGTGTAACTGAGAAGTCTGTTTGCCATTGGCCCATTGAACCATACCATAAGACTGATCTCATCATTAACATCTTGATTTTTCTGACACAGGCTTTCAAGGAGATGCTGTATGCAGCCCAGGACCAGGCTCCATCCATAGAAGGTAAGAAAACTCCTTACCGAACATGCATCATGACCAAACCCTTTTTCCATCTTGTGCTCATCTCCACCACCCCAAAACAAACTCTCTGCTATTAATAGTGGAAATTTCAGCAATGCCGCATCTCTTACAAGACAGTAGGACAGCTTGGCATAGCTATAATTAAATCAGGATGTCAGATGTCCGCTGAGGCGTGAGGGTGGTGGGTGTTACAGGGAAATTGTTTATCTCAGGCCCCATTAATCAGGAGTAAACAAAGTTCTTGGGTTTAAAATTATTTTGTCTCATAGTGACAGATTAAACCCAGCATTGCCCTTGACCCAGTCCTTCCAAATTGGTCTCTGATTTCGTCAATGTGTCAAAGTGAATTTTTGACTGGAGGAATTACTGATGAACTTAGATGAAAGATTGTGTGGTTGGTTATTATTACAATATTGTTGTTGGGAAGACAGGCATCATCAAATGTGACATTTTATGAATCAATTTCTTTTATCAATTCAACCAATGGAACAGTTAAATTGAACATGAAATCAAAATTGACCCTATTTACTGCAAACTCCAAAAGAATGGAAGCCCACTTTTCACAATCCATTCAATAGACCTTATTCACAGTACCACCATATTTGATTTTTGATGTGAATGAAAATGAGGCTGGATTGACTTAAAGTCTCCACAATGGCATCCACAGTTTAAAGCTGTAGAAAGCTCTTAGATTACATCACATTTTCCTAGGCTTCTGATCGACGCCTTTTTCACGTATCGATTATCATAAGATTTTCCTAATGATTATCGATATATATATATATATCGGGATTTTTTTCGATATAAATAGGGCTACCCATTGCATAATAGTCTGTCTTTTCAAACATACTGTATTTCTCAACACAACTTCCAAAATGAAAGGGTATCGCACACCGGATGTGTCTGGCAGACGAAATGACGCATTCTAAAATTCAAAACAGTTATTTTCTATGAAGCTATGTACGCATAAACTGCGGGCTCGCTGTCTCTCGAGGCTGCTCAAAAATCTGCAGCGCCACGGAGCACAACTTGCATAGTTTTCCATTAAATTTGAGCCAAATAATTATCAAAAGGACAAAGATTATTTCCTCCAGCCGTCAGTGGTTGATATATTGTGTATATGCATCTTTCATAGAGCCAACACAATGTATTTTCAGTTACAAGAATGTCTTTTTGTGGTTTGACAGCTTGAATGAAACCTCTACAAAGATACATACAGAGAAATTGCATAATAATTTCAAATCGTTCAGTTTGCACAGTTACACCAGTTTCATACACTAACCTGCAAACTCATCATCATCACTTTCATTCATATACTATAAGTAGAACAAACTTTGTAACTTTTGTGTGTATGCGTTCTGTGCGCTGATATATATATATATATATATATATTTATATATGTTTTTTATGCTTTTTAAACAGTATTGAAGGAGTTCCCATCTATGTTGGCCACTTATTGGCTGCTTTTCTTTATTATTTGGTCCAAGTCATCAATTTTTTTTTAATAATAAAATTTTTGTTTTATAATGAAATAAATTAATATGGTGGCACAAATATATTTTTGTCTACAAAACTAATTTCAAATATTTAAGCGTACACCTTCAGATCAAAAGATTTTTAAGATCATGAGAAACATTTGAGTCAAGTGTTTCAAAACTTCTGACCGGTAGTGTATATATATATATATATATATATATATATTTCATATTGAAGTGCCCTCTGTATTCATACATGGATACATGTCATAAATACGTGTTCTTTTGCCATTTAAACCTAGCGTGTCAGCTTAATTTTAACCAGCATTGTTTTGTGTGTCTCCCTCTCTGCACATCCGCTGCACGAGTGATAGAGGGGGAGAGAGTGTGCACTCTTATTCAGGTGACCATGAGAAAAGGGCACTTTTTGATAAAAACATAAAACAAGTAATTCTGAACAAACACTTCGATGTTCACAATAAATAAGTCTGAAAATGTCTGTTTGTATCTTACCTCAGTTTCAGTGAACTTGTTTACATTCAGCTGATCTGTTCGCTGATGAAGTTTGTTAGAGGTGGATACTGTTTGATAAAGATATACTTAACAAGAAACAGGAAAAATTCCCCAAATTATTTAATTACATGTGTAGGACGTTTGCATTGTAGGGATGTACATGCAGATTTCAGATATAAAACTGGTGATTGAATGACTAATGTTTACTCAGTGAAATGAGATGATTTCCTTTTAAGTCAATAGGGACATTGGAATGTTTGGGCATAGCAATATGGTGGCACAGTGGCTTCACTGATATGATGTCATGAGCAATCCAGTTCTATATATATATCAGTGGTTCTGTGCAAGGAGCATATACCCGTTCTATGTTGTGATACTAGTGCCTTGTGGCCTGCTTCAGTAAATGTTATATCACCCCCTTGTGGTCTCCCAATGTTATTACGCCGGACATTCAACAGAAGCCTAACTGAGTGAATTGGAAAGCATGCAAATCTTCTAATTCAAATGTTGTCTAATGTTAATATATCGATGCCTCAAAAATATATTGATAAAATAAAGTGCCGATCAGTAATCAATATTTTATGACATGCCTACATTTTCCACAACTCGTGTTTTCTGGAGGTTTTTTTTTTTGTTTTTTTACTGAAATCTCTTGGAAATATATATATATATATATATATATATATATATATATATATATATATATATATATATATATATATATATATATTTTATATATATATTTTGTCAGTGGAATGATCCCAAAACCTTTTTAACAACAATACAACATATTGAAGATACTGTAAGTCTGTCCCTCACAGCCTCATTGTCATTCCCATCAAAAATGAAATATGGTGCTACTGTGAATAAAGTCCATTCCCAATGCATAATATCTAGTCCCATCCTTAATTTTTTTCACACTGAAAATCCTGTTTCACATGGAAATATGTCACATTATGGAAATAAAATGGGTTGCAAATGTTGTTCCATGTTTACTTAAGGTGTTTTATGGCATTACATTACACAACAAAACATGACATGACTCAACATCCTTTGACAAAATATGAATTATAGATTGTGTGTGAAATATAGTGTAGTTCAAGTTGTCCTATGAAACAGTTAGTTGAAACATGAAAGATAGTACAGTATATTTTACCCGAAGCAAGACACATCCCACAATGTAGTGTCCATCTTTAAGAACCAACAACTAATAGCTCACAGGAGATTGCCTTGTGTGTGTGTGTGTGTGTGTGTGTGTGTGAATAGGTATAAGCTCCTGCCAACTAAAAAAAGAGATGTTCTTTCCAGTCAGTGGTTCTGTATATATGTCAGACTTTGGGTGAGTGTGGTGTGTGTATGTCTGGCAGGCCACTTTGACCTTGTTTTTGGAATATCGGGTTCCGTTGTGGTGGGAAAGGAAATAAAGTTGGCATGTCATTTTGACAGGATAACAGATTTATTGTGTTAAAAAAGGTTTGGGAAGAAAAGGAGGAAAAACCTGAGCTGAATTCTAATTGTGTTTTGCAGTGGTGGGCCGTGCATTTATAGTCTAGGCCTTCAGTGTGATTCATGTAATTAAGAAAACACAGTTTCACAATGAATAAGACACCCTATGCCTTTGGGCATCATACATTATGTCGCAGCTAACTAGTAATACCAATTAACATTTTAAAAACACGTCCACGCACGAAAGCCAGAACTTGAAACGACACTTAATGCTCAAGCAAGCCTAATTTTAACTGCAGCATGACAGTTTTGTGAAATGAATGTCTCCCGAACAGACATTCAAAAATCATAATTTTTCATATGAATCAACCAAGGAGGTCTATAATCTATCTAATTATATTTGAGATTTAAATGTTGCTTGCAATACATTTTGTTTCGTCAGGGTACATGGTTATGCTGCGTTCCATTCAAGTTGGATGAGGATATTCATACTTGATATCTCCGACCTTAAATGCATTCCATTCCCCGATATTCAGAAGATGACGTCTAAGGAAACAAAACTGCAACGCTCCCGTTAGCTTAGCAGGGGTTTGACTCTCATTAGAGATGTCTCCTTGCAACCCAACTGATAAACAATGCTACAGCGCTAGCATTTGTGCTTCAGGTGTACGATTATCAAAAGAGATTATAAAGTTTTATACACCTGTTTCTGCAGGCGTTTGTTAAACAAATATCATGTAATGTGGAAACAAACTCATTTATCGATATTACTTAATAAAGTGAATGCTTATCACTTACTTTGTATATCTCCCTGAGTGTCAACATGTTTGTGTGACATCATGCCCCTGCATCTCGGTGAAATCGGAGTTGAAAATTTCTGCACGAGCCTACAAGTTGTAATTCTGACTTTAAGATGCATTCCATTACACTTTTCCTAGTAGGTAAAGTTGTAAAATCCGACTTTCCAAGTTGAATGGAACGCAGCACTACTTTTCAAAACTTGATCCGACACTGAATGCTCCAGCAGCCTAATTTACACTTAGAAAACTCCTGATGTTGCTATAACAATGCAAAAAGCACTTACCAATTTGCTTGAGGTGAAAATTAGTCCTCCTTTTCTGTTTAATAAATTAAGCAATCTCACGGTCATGCAGAAAATCTCGTGTTTTTAAATTCATAAGGATATCTTTCTCAACGGCAATACCAGCAGTGATAACAGCTGACTCGTCAGCAAGATCTCACGCTCTTCACTTTCAGATTACGTACATCATTTAAATTGTGATTGCATCACTCAAGGCCAGCTAGAAGGCCTGGACTGGGACATATCCTAAAGACCAAACCCACCAAGAACAAATAAATCATCTGATTGGCTGATGAATCTGACAATCTGACATTAGATGTGCATTCATTTGCACTGCACGTGCTGCTTCGGCTTCCGGCATGCGATTTGTGAAACGGCTGTCATGTTTCGCTTGTAAGCATCAAGGAATAATTTTGACTGGATAAACTTTAGTTTTTCTCTATTTGTTTGTAGATTAATTAAGAGTGGAAAGCGATTAAGAATACATAGGCAAAAAGGTGATTGAGAATGAAAGGATGAAAAATATTTACTTATTTGGCATGTTAGGCCAGCAGAGAAGGCTTTGCTGGCCCTGAGAATTCACCACTGGTGTTTTGCTTACTGACCAGCCTAAGAAATACTCATTCCTGCATGTTGTCAACCCTGGTTTAACATTATCACTTAAATCCACAGGTTGCTTGTTGATGCACAACAAACACATGAATGGTTATTACTGTAAATTCATCACTGATCCATTTGTCTCCTTTAGAATTATTTTATTTTTTGCAGTCAAAGCAAGGGGTACCATGTTCAAAAAATGCCCAAGCAAACAAGTAATTTATGGGTTATGGTTTGCTGGTTCAATCCTTGCAAGTAGTGACTTTTGAGCCATCATTACTGTGCTCTTGAGACATATAAGAGTCTGCACATGACAGATCCTTATATTTCGTATGCACTGTTTTTTAAATTGCACTTGTGTTGCATCTTGTGTTTTTTCCGCTGCAAGAGTTGTTTGTAAGATGGCATGTTAAGCTCTACCTTTATAAAACACATCTATAGACCCCTCCAGTCTGTTCCATTAAATCACACGTATTTTGTGAACAGTTGTTTTGGATAAAAATAAAAGTAGTGCAAAGAAGACCTTATGCAAATTTACAACTGTGTTAAAGTTGTAAATTTTTGTTTTTATGATTTTACCCTTATGAATGTGAGAGGAAGATCCATTGATTAACAGTTATATCACGCAACCCCAAGATTAAGCTTGTTTAAAGTTTAATGATAATGTGGCCAATGTACGGTATTGTTATCCATGCCAGCATCTAAATCCTTCAGATCAGAACTAATCCTCAAAGATCAATAGCTTCTCCCTTTCCCAGCATTTAGTTGAAACCCCACACAGTTTCCAGTATCACTACAGCGCAGTCCTTTCTTTCCTTTAAAACCGCTTTGAAGTTCCTCTGCAGTAAAAGTGGATTGATGGATAATGAAAGAGTGGAAAATAGAGCAACAGAGAAATTGAAGCACCTGTAAGGCAGCTTTCGTTTTTACTTTCCTGTCTATCAAAAGTCGTAATGTGATTTGTGAGACACATAAAGCTTAGTGCAGCAGTTTTTTCGCATATAGGTCTGTAGTGTCAGAGTCTGTTGAGATCAAGTGATGATTTCATTTAATAAACCGACCAAGAAAGAGTAATTTCCGTAGTTAGATTTATGAGGATTTTTTTTCCTACACTGTCTGTGGAGTGTTAGAAAGATGGAATTTGATATTCTGCGAACATACTGGTGCCCCAGGGAAGCAATTTATTGGGTTATTACAGTCCTCTCTCTCTCTCTCTCTCTCTGACCAGATCTGATATAGTCATATTGAAAGCTCAATGTTGAAAGAGGTGCAGTTCAAAGTGTCTGTATCCCCATACACTGTCAGGAACACAGATCGGCTCAGTATGCTAACATGTTCAGGCACGGAAATGAGCAACTGACGTCCCTAATGGGACTGTGATACGGGAAAGCTTTATAAATGCTTGGAAAGGGGGGCCTGGGTAGCTCAGCAAGTAAAGATGCTAACTACCACACCTGGAGTCGCAAGTTCCAATCCAGGGTGTGCTGAGTGACTCCGGTCAGGCTTCCTAAACAACCAATTGGCCCAGTTGCTAGGGTGGGTAGAGTCACATTGGGTTAACCTCCTCATGGTCGCTATAATGTGGTTCTCACTCTTGGTGGGGCATGTGACGAGTTGTGCGTGGATGCCGCGGAGAATAGCGTGGGCCTCCACATGCTCTACGTCTCCACAGTAACGTGCTGAAGAAGCCACGTGATAAGATGCGTGGATTGACGGTCTCAGACGTGGAGGCAACTGAGATTCGTCCTCTGCCACCCGGAGTGAGGCAAGTCACTACGCCACCACCAGGACTTAGAGCGCATTGGGAATTGGGCATTCCAAATTGGGGAGAAAAGGGGTGAAAAAAAAGTGCTTGTAAAGACAGAGGGTGAAAGATCAATGTTAAATTACTATGGTGCATAAGACCCCTTGCAAAAGCTGTTTATTGTGAGTCAGTTGCTGCCACACCTAGTGACCTGTCTACCTAGACAGCATTTTAAGAGATCATAGTAACACAAAGGCTTTTCCAAAAGGTAGGCAGCAACATTTTACTACCTTCTAACATACCTAATTTTGGCCAAATTCTGCGGTAGTATCACATGCATTCTTCACTAAGAAGGTAATCCCAATAATGCATTGTAAGGAGCTATCATGATATACCGAACTGATACCGAAAAAGTAACGCAAAAAATGATCTGGTCTAATTAATGTGTATTTAATTTATTTGATGTGTACAATATCTTAGCAATATGCTAAAGTAAATCATTATAGAGCGCAACAGAGCCCATCCACTTTTTCAGCTGTACTGGTTCAGGAAGTATATTTCCCATTCATTTTTTCCATAAAATTTTTAAAAATCCTTCATAAAAGAGTTCTAAGCCATGAACCAAACCAATCAGCTTCGAAGTGAATCGCATCATTACAAACTTTGATTTGAAGCAATTAAAAAAATTATTAAAAATCGGACAAAAAGACAAATGTACAAGCCTGTGTATTTAACATCTTTAATGATGGAATGAACTACAGTCAAATGAAGCACTGCAAATTACCAAATAAACAATGGAAAAATATAAAACTACTGATTTAAAGTTTAGAAGTATAGAATCAATATATTAATTATATTGCAAAATATTCAGATATATACAAATACTGTATATAAGTAGTTTGAAAGTGTAGGGTGGCTGCATCACTCGCAGTGCATTGTGGAAGTGGGCGGTAGCTGCTGAGCTGTTTTTTTCGCATGCTTTGTTTGCCACGATTCTCTGATCGGATAGATATTTCTCTGCTGGATCATGGGTAGTTTAGTTCTTAACCAGAAATTCTGCTATTAAACACTATTTAACTGCTTTTAATGAAGTTGAATTAGTGCAGACTGATGACTTCAACTTTGGAGCTCTCAGTAGGTCAGTCTTTTAAGGTTTATAAATTATCATTAACAATCAATTCCCCTATGGAATTTTTTATTTTCTTTATTTGGGAACCAGACTTTATGAGGTTCCATTTCATGTAGGATGCTAACTTAGAAGGCAGATGCCTATGTAGGCAGTAGACAGCAAGGCAGTTAGCCACAAAGCTCATTTGCATTTAAAAATACAAAGTTGTGACAAATAAGCAATACTTTGCCATAAGGGTTGGTCAGAACAGTATATTATTGTAAGGAACTGCAATTGTTTGCCCATGGTTACCTACAGTAAATGTCATCTGACTCCCACCACTAAGCAGAACAACAACCATGGAGCGTTTCAAAACATTGTAGTCCTTCCTTTCAGCTTAGCTTTCCATTTTTAAAATTAGTTGAGGTCTAATTAAAGTGAGTGGATTTAAACAGCTTTTCATGCAAGATTTTTGTGGATTTGGAATCTCATTTGGTATTTAACCTGCTCTGCAAGCTTTTTGTCTGAGCCCAGCAGTTGTGTAATTAAAGAAGAGTCAGCAATGAAGGAAATATGAGCACTAACTGGACAACTTTCACCCTTCTTTGCTCTCTCTCTCTTCCTCTCTCTCTCTCTCTTCTCTTACCAGAGCACTTGAGATTGAGCTAAATCAAATTAATTTGAGCATTACTTGAGATTTACAAACAATAACTACAGTAATAGACAGGAATGAGTGGAATTTTTAGTGCCTGTGGAGCTATTTGTTGCAGGGTCAGTACAGAGTGGATTTCTCCATGTGTCTACAGGGGTGTGATCTTGCGTATGTTACTGGGTGGAGCTTTCCCTACTGTAGCTTTAGTGAGTGATATGGAGGAGGTCTAGTACACTTTGCATCTTATTCTGGACAAGAACTGACCTGAAATCTGAAATCACTCTGAGAACAGAGCAGAATAAACAGGTGTGCTTTATAATGGATTTTTGTTTACTTGCTATATTTCAAACAAAGCTCTTAAATATCTTTGAAATAATTGATGACACAAACCTTGTTAACTTCAGTGACTAGTTCCTCTTCTGGAGCACTCATTGTAACAGTCTGGTATCTTATAAACTCAACTACTGTGCGACCTGACTCTCAGAAATTTTGAAATGATATATTGTGACAAGGAGGAAGGCAGGGCCGGGCCGTGACTATGCACGTCTGGCCCCCAATCGAGCTAATCAGCCAAGGAGAGGGATAAGTGCAACGAGATGTGGCAGTTCAGGAGAGAGAGAGCTACGGACAGCTGCCCTGTATGCGTTTATGTTTGTGTGTTTTTGTGTTTGAGTTTATTAAAACATTACTTTGATGCTTCATCTGGTTCCTGCCTCCTCCTTTCCATTGAACCCTATTACATTGGTGCCGAAACCCGGGAAGGAGGAGGGATGCGCTGTCGTGGAGTCCTCACCACTGCCGTCCACCCAGGGGAGCAGCCGCGGCCATCTGCCAGGGGACGGAGGAACGGGCACCATCCGCGAGGGGAGGAGGGGCTCGCTGCCAGCCGCCTGGAACGGTGGAGCCACTGCCAGGGGCGGAGGAGTTCCCTACCGGCCGCCAAAACGCAGAGGGGCGTTCCATCCGCCAGGGGTCAGAGGACTGCCTCCGGTCTGCCTGGGGAGGAGCGGCTGTCATCCGCCAGAGGGTGGAGGTGATCAAGGACCAGGCAACGGCGTGTCTGGGAACCGGGGAGCAAGTTTTTTTCTCTCTCTACACTCTCTCTCTCTCACTGTTGCTCCACCTTGCCCTTTCTCTCTCCTCTTTTTTTTGTTTTGTTTTTCCCTCCCTTGAGAGGTGGGGCCACAAGGGCAGCGACCATCCTCAGAAAGGAGGAGGGGGGGATGTAAGTCATGCCGGGGGTTTCCACGGCCTGAGGCAAAGGAGGGAGGAGTGTGACGAGGAGGAGGGCGGGGCCGGGCCCTGACTACGCGCGCCCGGCCCCCAATCGGGCTAATCAGCCAAGGAGAGGAATAAGTGCAGCGGAATGCTGCAGTACGGGAGAGCACCACATGCAGCTGCCATGTGTGCTTTTGTATTCTGTATCTTTTTGTTTAAGTTTTCATTAAAATATTATTTTGACTGTTCAGCCGGTTCCCGCCTCCTCCTTGCCCATCCAAACCCTGTTACATATATATATTTCTTTATTTATTCATTAATTTATTTATTTATTTTTGACATATAATATACCTCTTCATACCCCAGTGTCTGAAATCTATTTTTTATACAAAGGTGTCTCCTTTGTATGGGCAGATTCCGGACTGATCTTCCTGGTTTCCATTGAATTCTACAGCCTTTCAAGGTTTAATGACTCTGAATCAATACAATCTTCATCTACTCTATAGCTTGAGCTCCTGACTGGCTGTCTGCTCAGACACACCTCCAGTAATCCAATAGAGAGAGAGGGTGAAATGATCTTCACAGCTGGAGTGAACACAGAGAAATAAAAATAATAATAATAATTTCTAGAGCAAATAGTTTTCCTAAAAATTCATTTCGAGTTGGTGCATTTTTAAGTTTCCAGGAGGTGTTGGTTATTCATGTTTTTGAGATGTTACATACATTACAGCTGATTTTTTGAAAAAGCTGCTTTAGAACAGTGTGTATTGGGAAAAAACTATTCAAATAAAATGTATTTGACTTGATTTGAGTTTTATGTTACAATGTTTTTTTTACTTTGGCAAAACAAGTCAAACAAACAAGTGATCATTGTACCAATCAGAAATTAGCAGAAATAATTCTGATTCAAAGTAATGACCAGCATCATCTAGTCACTGCCAACCATGTTAAAATAAAATCATGCATTATAAATTCTGAATCTATGTACTCATTACCATTGTCCCATGTCTGCCAAACATGCTGAGTGGTTCAAACCTCATCTGAAGCCTGAAACGTTTGGTCAGATGTTAGGAGTGAATGCACTTGGCTGCATAGGAAAGCTATAGGATGCTCCCTTGCTCCCTGTTTAGTGAATTACTTAACCTCCAGTGTGCTGTCTGTCTGCACTGGTCTCAGAACAGTTCTGCACCTTGTTTTCGCACAAGGTTAAATTTTGGAGTGAAAATCGTAAATTATCATTCTATGTGTAAACAGAATACTGTAGTCACTTCCGAACTCATTGACTCACTTCCGAACTTCCAATCGTTGACATAGTAAAATGCAGTTGTCACTCCCGTAAAAAAATGAACTTTGAATGTACAGAAGAGTGATAACCGTATTTAGCTGCAGGGGGTATGTTGTACCCAAATTGTAATGCGTATGTCTTTGTATCTTTTGTACTGCATGTGAATTTGCATGTGTATGTGTGTCTGTTGTTTATGGATTTCATACAGCTCATTTTAAGCTGAGTAGAGCTCTTGTCAAGGGGAGCTGTGAGCAGCTTGTTGCCTGCTGAGAGAGCAGCCTGTATAATTAGTGTTTGGGGCTTGTTCTGATCAAAGAGCAGCAAATGGCAACATTCTCTTACTTCCACTTAGAATCTGGACACACACACTGTGATGGACCAAATTGTCCATTCTGGTTTGAAGTCTTTTTTATTATCAATTTCCATTCACACAGACTTGATTAAATGCTAAAATGTATTTCAAAGCACATATTCAAAAAGATCTGGCTACATTTGCCTTTCATTCAGTTGCTTTTTTTCACTAAATAATTGCGAATGAATAAGCTATTTAATACCATCTAGACTACCCACAATTTCAAAATTAATATTTGAATACAAGGTTCCTTTAAAGGTGAAGTGTGTAATTTCCGTCTCTTTAGCAGCACCAAACGGAATTGCAAAAGTAATGAACACTCCTCCCACTTACCAAACAAATAGCCATGCCCCAAACTCATGCTAGTCCGGATACTCAAACAAACAGCCATGTTTGCTTATCGAAGGAATCAACCTGCGAATGGCTTGCTTATTGTTGACTCTGCATAATAAGCTGAGATAGGACAAAGTAGGACTATTTTAATAAAAAATAAAAATGTCATGCAACCCAATTAATTTAAACCATAGCATAAATAATAGTGGCCTATTTTTCTTCCAGCCACCTCCCATTTGCTTTTGTGCTGCAGAGGTTTAATATCATCTTTGTCTGTCATCTGTCTTTGTCCGTTTGTTGTTTTGACAGAAATGTGGCTGCTGTTTAAAGATAGGAGGTCTTGTTGATGTTGTTGTCATTTGGCACACGTGTCGAGGTGCAGCAGCTCTCATTAACACGGATTCCGATTGGGGAGCTTTGAGAATGCACCGTTCACCAGTTGTGCTGGCCCAAGGACACAAGGGGACACATGGGCCTCATTCAAGGGGTCGGTAGCTTGGCAGAACCAGCATGGCTTCAACCTCCCATACTGTGCATTATTAATGGACTTCTTCACAAGCTGTCACTCAGATTTGGAGCAAAGATGCTAATTATGTGCTAGCTGGTTTGTGGTAACCTCTTTCTTAGTGGAGAAAAAAACAAGCCTACACTGATAAAAAAATGCTTCAGATTTGTTTTTGTTCATATGAAATTCATATATAGAAATAAGGATATAAATAAGGTGGAAAAGTTGTAAGCCTCCAGCCACAAATTATGATAAAGATGGTATGCACAACCTATTTAGCTTCATTAATACGTCATTTTTATAAGTATATATACTAAATATAGTAGACGGGACTTGATTTTATCCACCAGGATTTGATTGGTTCTAAACATGCTAGATTAATATTATGTTTTCCCAATTAATAGAAATGAAAGCTCAGAAAAACGTGTGGTTGGTGATTGACAAGCATTTACAGAAGAAAAAACACTGGAGTTTGTGTAATAAGAAAATACAAACCACTTCCTCTTAAAGTTAGATACAACATCTCATAGCAAGACGAGACCTCTGAAATGTGCTCTCTGCAGTCTAAACCAGCACAAAGTCAAACAGCTGAACCAAGATGCAGTCAGGGAGACAGTAGAAGAATCCCATATCTCATGTTATATGCAGTTCCTGCTTTATGGCCTCAGCTACAGTGCTTAGAGCAGTGAACTCCAAATCCAGGGGACATGAAAGTCTGTCCATCCATTATTCATCTGTAAATTACATCAAGGCCAAACGGTGTTGGTGTGGGGGTTTGTAGAGTGTAGGCAAAAGGCAGGGGGAGGGGAGGACAGGAGGTTATGGGTGTCAGCAAGAGTCAAGGTCTTCTTCGAAAACCTGCACTTAGGCTTTTAAACATCTGATACAGCTTGTTATGGATGCATCTGTGAATCTCTGTGGGTGTTAGTCAAAGGTGCTAATTCAGTTAACTGTAGTCATGTGTTGGTCATAAAGATAAATAAAAAAATAAAAAATATTGTATTGTATTGTATCGTACATTACAATGCTCCCGATTCTGTAGCATATGTATTGTTCGATACATTAATAAATACATAACTGGTAAGATGAATAAAACTAAGCAATGCAACACTGAGAGCTGCGAAACAGTCTCCTCCCTGGAGAGGCGACACTGAGTGCTCATACGAAAACAGAGCAACTAGTCTACATAGGCGAGTTGAGAGCACGAAGATCGATGGCAAACGGCAAGTAGAATGTAGCGTTACAGCTTGTCGAATTTTCCAAACAATGGTGTCATGTTCCGGTGCTACTGTACATCAGATACATACAGTACATGTCATTTTATTTACGCCGGCATCTCCGTGCAAATCGGTGGATTTGCGAGGCAGAAACAGCAGTAGCAAGTTGCCAGCCTCTCCCAGCCAACACAAAGCGTCTTTACATGCACAACAAGGTGCTCAGATCTATCAAAAACCAGCTTATTAAAAAATCCGACAACATAACAAACCTGTGATTATATGAGATTTATTATTCTCTGCTTTTGATGTCAAAATGTAAACGAATATGAGCACAACACATGCACGCATTGGATAAGCTGGTAAGAACGGCGATAAAGTTTACATGCAAAGTGAAATCGGGGGAAGAGAGCAAAAAAATTACGTGTAATAATATTGGAAATAGTATTGGATTATGTGCATTTATCGAAAAGCCAGAGGTCAGGCTCAAGGTTTTATTTTCTCCACTAACTAACATTGAAAGTTTTGTCCTCCTTGCCACAGTCACCTTTAGCTTGCTTGCTGGGGGTTTTAAGACTTTAAGGCATGATTTTATATAAAGCTGCTTTGAAACGATTTGTATTGTAAAAAGTTCTTTACAAATAAAAAGGACTTGAATGTAGACAAACTAATTTTTCTCAAAAAAAGAGTTTTTTAGATTTTAAATTTTTTTGAGTTTTTTGAGTTTTTCTCATAACAATCTGCCGATAAATGCATTGCTGTTGTTTAAGATACTTTATTATACAGAGCTTTACTTTATTGCCAGTGTCAGACACTGTTGTGTAATATATTTATTACATACTGTACATTTATGTCCTTGAATTAGTTTAAGTTAAGAAAAAAAAAATATGGTTGCTGTTTTTTTTTTAAATGATCGTATAGTATCGTGAAACTTTTGTATCGTTACATGCCTAATGGAAGGAGACATGATTAAAAGTGTTAGTCCATATTTATACTGTATATAAAACATTTAAGGGTGATTGTATGTACTTAAAGTGTATCGCAGTGGTTGCTTGGTGTATAGTGAACTTGTTTTTATATAGGTTTAGTTTAATATCTTGAAAAGCAAGAAATGGAATTATATGTTGAAACATAACATTTTCCTCAAGGGATGCACCAGTATAGACATGTTAACTGCTACAGATAATGATAATAATTTTTATTTCGGCCAATAACAGATATAATACCAGATATTGTACATATATATTGTATATATTGTTTTGTCTCTTCTTCAAAAAAGTGTGCACAGAGACATTTCCAATCTAGAATTGTACATATTTCAAGTAAAATCGGACATCGAAACATTTTAATGTACAATAGAAACTCATTTAGCAAAATTTAGTAACCAATTAAATACTTTCGTAACTGGGCGTAGACAAAGGCCACATCCACACTACTAAGTTTTCATTTGAAAACACATACATTTTGCTTTGTTTACGCCTCTCATCTATATAAGAATGGCATAAAATGGAGCGTTTCGAAAACACTCCTGTAACACTCTCACCAATGATCTGGCTCTGATTAAACGTCTAGGGAAACTACAATTAAATTAAACTACTAGTGAGATGCACATCTAAATAATTTCAATCAGAGAAATGGTTAAAAACACAGAATATTACTCAGAAATACTCAGTATCTAAGTTCAAATACATTAAGGAAAGTTTGGTGGTGACTATTATTGTGAAACACAGTGCAATTACTCAGTTAAGTACTTCAAGATCAGGTAAACTCTCAAAAATATGTCAATACAACAGTTTCTTATCACAAAAAAATAAAATAAAAATAAACAAAATTGAAATCAGAACAAATAAGGGATATTTAAGACCTCTTTTTTTCTCTTTTTGTTGTATTGTGTATGTTCTGATCACTGATTTCAACACTTCAATTTAAACAAAATAAAGAAAAATAAAGAAAACACCCATACAACAGGCCTTGGAGAAAACTCAGTCTTTCTGCCACGAGCAGGCCCGTCTGCTCGCATTGATGTTCTCACCTGCTCCAAGGGAGTCAATCACACTCTTAAATGTACATCAATCAATCTCTAATGAAATCTGAACTGTGTTGTTGTTTGTTGTGGTTTTTTTTTGTTTTGTTTTTTTAAATGGATGCGCTTATATCAGTGTAACGTTGTTGTTGTTGTTGCTGACAATGACAGTTCACAATACCTGACAATGGCAAACATGAGGCTTAAATACATGGACAAGGGAGAAACATGACAATGATAACCAATGACAAGACAGAACTGATAACAAGGTAACAAGACAATAAACCAATGAAAGCAAGACACATAAACATGGAGGGAAACATGAAATCACATGACCAGGGAACCACATGACATGAAACATGAACAGGAACTAAACTTTCAAAATAAAAGACATGAAAAACATAAACAAACACATACAATCCTGACAATCAAACAGTTCTGATGAAAATTCAGGAGTATTACTTCTCTGGTGTGTTCACCTGTTCACGCTCTCCCCCGATCTGGGTGTGTAATCACAGAGTCCTCTTTGCACTCTCAAATCCCGCCCCTTGAACTTCAGAGGTTAAGCAGTAAACTTCTCCCATTGGCTAACAATTAGGATTTATCTCAAAACACCCAATTACTTTTTTCTTTAAACAGAAATAATAATTTTAAACACTTTAGAATGAAATAACATTAATTATGAATAAAGCATGATTATATCTTAAACAATTTCCAATTATGAATTTAGTCTTTTTTTCAATTTACATGACTTTATGACATTATAAAGAGCTCATTTTAGCAGGGCTCTACACTCTTCAGAATCATTACTGCATACTTTGGAAAACTGGATACTTAGGAAACTGGAACTTGGAAGGTTTTATACTTAAACAGATTAGTGTGGACGTGGGCAAAGATTATTCTGTTGAACAATATAAGTCCTGATATTATCTGCTTCCAATATCAGCCAAATCAGACCAATGCCAATAATTAAAAAATGCTAATATGCTGATAGCCACCAATATACAGTAAAGTGGATCCATATTTTGCTCTGTATGTTAAATTTATCATTGTGGCACATGCTTTTTTGATCATGTCCAGGGGCGGACTGGCCATAGGGAGAACCGGGACTTTTCCCGGTGGGCCAGCCTCGAAACGGGGCTGAACGGGTGGCGATAAGCTGAAACGGGCTGCCGCGTTATGCCGAACGGGCCACGACTGGCTGAAGAGGGCCGCAAAACGGCGCCGCGATATACTGAAGGGGGTCACGATATACAGAAAAGGACAGCGGCAGTGTAGACTGAATGGGTTAGTTTAGTTTAGTATTTAGTTGAAATTCAGTTGAAATTCATTTTGTCTCATTTCCAAAGATTTTTGCGCAACACAGACTGTAATAAACAACTAGATTTTTGCGTTTCCTATATTTGAGTGGTGCTTGATTGTGCAACACTTGCCAATAAGATGCTTGGGTGTTCTGAGTGGTTGCCAGGACATTGCTATGTGGATTCTATGGTGTCCTGGGTGGTTGCTAGGTTATTTTTAGGGCGTACTGGGATTGTTTTTAGGTACTGTTACTTACAGGCCCAATTCAAAAGATACCTCTTTTAAGTATCTTTATTATACTGATCCCTATATATGGCTCGGGTCCGTCTTTCAATATAAGTGTATGGTTTTTTTTCCTTCCAATTTATCATCCAAATCTGATCACTTAGAAAAGTAACAGCACGTCTCCCGTCAACAAGCCACACAATTTGAATTTTGAAAAACCCAACAAATTCAAACAAACTTCAATAATAAACACACAGCACCAGTCAGTATTGTGTCTGGGACATCTGTAGTCCTTAACGCTACAGAACACAGATGTCATCAGTGTCTTCACTTGCACTTCGATAGCTGCCATCTTTGGTTGATCTGTCTCATGTGTATCTCCGCATAACAGATTGTGTTGCTGAGAGGTCTGCTGTCTTCAAAACATTCATCTTTAATTTATATTTTAAAGGTATTTTTTTCTCCATGGAGTTCACAGGTGCCAGGCACCCCTATAGCAATGTGAGAAAATTGTTCAGACCTATGCAGAGCATCACGTAAGCACTGAAAAGGAAGGGTGGTTTTACATTTTGATGGGTTGTTGTGGTAAACAGTAGACTTTTTCCATGTTATAAATGTGTTTCTCATAGGATTAACAATTTCCAGTTAGTCAACCTGTTCATGCAACTATCCATTTTGTCACCTTGGCCTATTTGCTTTTTTGTCAAGAACTCATTTACTGGCTTATAGGAAACATTTTACTTCTTTATAGGGGCTAAATTTATCCTGGTGCCTTTGTGAACCAAAGCAGGTAGGTTTAAATTGACTGTGGCCCCTTTGGGTCAGTGTGTATTGGGTTTTGTGTGTGTGTGTGTGTGTGTGTGTGTGTGTGTGTGTGTGTGCGCGTGCGTGCGTGTGTGCGTGTGTGTGCGTGCGTGCGTGCGTGCTGTGTGTGTGTGTGTGTGTGTGTGTGTGTGTTCGTGTGTGAATGTGTGGGTATTCCCATGTTGGGTCGGATCCTTTTTATGCCATACTGTAGCCCTGAGCAAAGCACTTAATGGAGAGACATTGTTGACATTGACAGGGATTGGTCGACAGTACAGACATAAGGAAAGTCCTGGAGCTCATTTCGTTATAAACACCCACAATTATGGTTGGGCATTATAGCTATGTTTAATATATAATATTGAATTATTTTCATTTACATGCACCACCAAAATAACAATGCATTGTAAATATATAAGCATGTAAATATTGCTGTTTATTACAAAACTTTTAATACATACAAGAACTTTTGAATCTATTCATTGAAATGGACTGATTCACTTAAAAGAAGCGAACTTACCAACCCATAAAGGAATATTCCGGGTTCAATACATGTTAAGCTCAATCAACAGCATTTGTGGCATAATGTTGTTTATGACAAAAAATTATTTAGACTCGTCCCTCCTTTACTTTAAAAAAGCAAATATCGAGGTTACAGTGTGGCACTTACAATGGAAGTGAATGGGGCCAATTTTTGGAGGGTTTAAAGGCAGAATACTTACATTAATTCTTCTGTTAAAACTCATGTATTATTTGAGCTGTAAAGTTCTTTAAATTGTCATTTTTAAAGTTGTTTTATGGTTTAAGGGTTTGTTGACATTATATCATCATGGCAACGAAGTTGTAAAATTGTCAATAACTTTACACAGAAAATTCAAGTAAGCGATTTTATCACACTAAAATCATGTTCTGTAAAATACATGCATTTTGTTTTTGTCTTGTCGCTATACTTTTGAAACAGTGAGTATTTTAACATTTACCGATTGGCCCCATTCACTTTCATTGTAAGTGTCACACTGGAACACAGTTTTTTGCTCTTTGTTTTTAAAGAAAAGAAGGGGCAAGCCAAAATAAATGTTTATGGTAATCAATATTATGCCACAAATGCTGTTGATTGAGCTTAACTTGTATTGTACCCGGAATATTCCATTAACTGTTTTTGCTACTGACATTTATCTCAGAGATGCTGTTAAAACCGCATTAAAGGTGCTGTAAGCGATTTTTTCATGGAAAGGTATGCAAAAAACGTTCCTACTTCCTGAAAGATATTAATGAAATAAGTGTCGTGAGATATCTCACCTGTCTCTGTGACAGCTCTAGACTCTGTAAACAGCAAACAAACATGTGACCGCGGTCCCTGGTCTTTGACGCTTTCGACCTGTCAATCATTTTTATTGTTCTCATTGTATTGCAGTTTCAGAAATTATTGAGGCTTACTGCCATTTTTATGCCATGTTGTTCATTACAGTTGTCAGCTGAGGGCGCTATTTTGCTGCTGTTGTTTTTAACAGTTTCTGCATGATGTCGGCCTCAATAAAGCTCATTTGAGTGCAGGGTTTTGGAAAGAGGGGGTGTGGCTAATTCAACGGCTCGTTGAAGTAGAGTGGCTAAAATCGCTTACAGCACCTTTAATGCATACTCATGACTTGCAAGACAATAAAGATTGAATCTAATGACAAAGTCTTTAGGAGACATAATGGCCAAAAACAGCACATTCAAATTATTGCAATATCATTCATAATGTTGCCTAATTTTATATCAGCAGCAAATTCATCGCAAATATGTACATGAATATACGATACTATATCGCCCAGCCCTATGCACAATGAATGACTTGAAGTTCACAAAAAATGACATAATTAAAAATATATAAATACTGAAAGAGATGTTTTTCTCTAAGACTCTTCAGATATAAATCTTATAGGAGCTCTGTGAGAAGCCAGACATACTGAGGGAAAGGGCTATATGAATTATTGATGGTTATTGTTTCTGGTCAGCTTGATTTATATTAAATGATAAATTATTCACAAAGTAGAAGATGAGAGATGCAGGTTCACCTCAGGATTTTATCCCCATTTATAACGACTTTATTGGATTAAAAATCAAATAAAACTATGCAGTGACCCGATTAAGTATATGAGACACCTTTTATTATATTTTTTATTAATATATAATTTTTTTTTATGACAGTGATAAATTGCTCTGTTTAGTGAATGTTGATCTGTGAGTTGTTTTTAGGCTTTAGCATGTCAATTAAAGGAAGCAGGTTTTACAGTAACATTAGTTATTGTATGTACTGTAACAAAACATTATGTTTCATGAACCAGTAATAAAACATTTTAAAGCATTTATTGATCTGGTTTAATATTAAGGTTTGGATATTGTTAATTGTTATTTCATGATAGTTCATAATGCATTAATACATTTTAACGTTTACAAATTTATTGTACCAGTTCATCCACTGCTCAATAACAAACCATTTTCTTTTGTTTCTAAACCATCAGTTGTACATCTCAAACAAGTAAACATGGTCCCACCAAGCCAAATTTGTTATATTATTTATAAATCGCTCAACGTCATCATCTCAGCCACTGCTGGTGGATGCTTTCAGAAAGCAACTCTGTTATTCTTTGTACAAGTGTGCAATGATTATCCACAATTTACATTTTCACAAAATCGCCTGAAGATGTTTGTGAGTAATGTTTTCAAGATGGGTATTAATAATCACCAATTACCACTGTAACCTAATTGTAATCCAACACCGGAGTCTCTCACACTACGTACAGATGGCTCATGTAAGCCCTGGGGAGGGAGAGATGGGGACAGAGTATGGAAGTAGAGGAGGTAGAGAAATAGATAAAAGGAGAGATCTGATGCTACGACAAGTGGGGGCAGGGTCAAGGATACGGAGGAGGACACAAGATTCACACCAATTTAAAGAGAACATAATGCAGATTTGTTAGCTGTATACACTCTACTTCATAGTGTTTACCACAGTCTAATCAACCCATAGCTTTGTAGTGCCTTCATTCTCTAATATGAGTTAAGATTTATTTTGTAATCACTGTATCTTTAAAGGAATAGTTCACCCAAAAATGAATCATTTACTCACCCTAATGCCATCCCAGATATGTATGTCTTTATTTCTTCTGCTTAACATAAATGAAGATTTTCGAAGATCTCAGCTCTGTAGGTCCATACTATGCAAGTGAATGGGTACCAAAATTGTGAAGCTCCAAAAGCACATAAAAGCAGCATAAAAGTAATCCATAAGACTACAGTAGTTAAATCCATATCTTCAGAAGCAATATGATAGGTATGGGTGAGAAACAGATCAATATTTAAGTCCTTTTTTACTATCAATTTCCACTTTCACTTTCACATTCTTCTTTTTTTGTGTGTGTGTGTGTGGGGGGGGGGGGTTTCTCCCCTTTTTCCTCCCAATTTGGAATGCCCAATTCCCATTGTGCTTTTAAGTCCTTGTGGTCTCGTAGTGATTCGCCTCAGTCCGGGTGGCGGAGGACGAATCCCAGTTGCCTCCGTGTCTGAGACCGTCAACCCGTGCAACTTATCACGTGGCTTGTTGAGCGCGTTGCCACGGAGACATAGTGCGTGTGGAGGCTTCACGCCATCCACCGCGCCAACCACGCTCAACTCACCACCGAGAACGAACCACATTATAGTGATCACGAGGAGGTTACCCCATGTGACTCTACCCTCCCTAGCAACCGGGCCAATTTGGTTGCTTAGGAAACCTGGCTGGAGTCACTCAGCATGCCCTGGGATTCGAACTAGCGAACTAGCGAACTCCAGGGGTGGTAGCTCTTCTTTTGTTTTTGGCGAAATGCATTCATGCATAGGAAAAATTGTAGTAAAAAATTATTCAAATATTGATATGTTTCTCACCCATACCTATCATATCGCTTCAGAAGACATATATTTAACCACTGGAGTTGTGTGGATTACTTTTAAACTGCCTTTTTGTGTTCAAAGATCTGGCCACCATTCACTTGCATTGTGAGGATCAACAGATCTGAGATATTCATCTAAAAATCTTATTTTGTTTTCTGCTAAAAAAAGATATTCATACACATCTGAGATGGCATGAGAGTAAATGATGAGAGAATTTTTATTTTTGGGTGAACTATCCCTTTGAAATATTTTGTATATAGTTTGTGCCTAATTAATAATTTTAACCATCCTAATTAATCATATAGATTAATATTATTATCATCATCATCATTATTATTATTTGATTTGATATGATATGATATTATTTATTTTATTATTTATTATTATAATAATAATTATTTGCTTTAATTAATATTACTAAGCCAGTAATATTTAAAAAAGAAATCTTGAAAAAAGAATACAGAATAATAATTTAATATAATAAGTGTTAGTATTATTAATTATATATTTTGTAAATATATATAAAAGCGAAATCACTGCCAAAAACCCAATAGTACCTGTTCTTGAAAATGGTTGTCAGTATGACTCAATTTCTGAAATGTTACTTAATGATAACATGGACACTATTCTGCAGTAACAGATGACATGAGGTGATCTGACCATATTATGTCAGGTTTAATATGACATTCATAACGTTAATGAAAATTAAATTTCTTGTCATGAGAGTAAATCATGTTAATGATCTGTGTTATTCATTAGAAATATAAGAGCATGAATATGTATGCTGTATGCAAATGCAATGTTAATTTAGAGATGGCTACTGTCACAATTAATAGAGCCATTGAATTTTGCAGATACATTTCTGAAGTGACCTTTTCAGTCAGCCCTATAAAGGACAGAAATTAAATTGGCTTTTTTGTGGCCAAACACTTTTCCTTCTTTTCATATTCATGTGCTTTTATTATCAATTTTTTAACTGAATGTACCAGAGTCTAGGATGTGGTGTAGCGGTTAAAGATCTGAACTAATAGCTGAAATTTTGTTGGTTCAGACCTAGTCTCGTATAGCCAGACCTTTGACTTAAACAGCAAAGGTCAGGGGTCTATCTCAACTAACATTGGCAAAGTACTGCCCACTTAGGCAGGAAAAGCCATCTAACTGACATGTAAAGCGACCAGTCACAGCCGGGTTTGTCATTACATGATGTTTAGGGGCAGGGTTATTGGAGACGGCTCATACCATAACCGGGAACATGGGAAAATATATAATTTATATAATGGCGCTAGTCTCCGCGAGTGATTGCACAGAAAACACACAGGGAAATATGTAGCGAGTGTAAGTACAGCACAGAACCTCATTACAGATTATTTCACAGACATAACTAAGCAAAGCAGAATATACAGCTCTGCTCATGGATATCTGCTTTACTTTCTGCTACGTGCCTCAAACCAAACTCTAAATATCTTTGATGTGATTAACCTGGTAAACTTAGGCAAATTCTGTAATTATTTAGTCCTCAAAAGCACTCATTGTATCAACACAGAACCGACTCGTGCTTCCACCTGGACCAGTGCAAACTAAGCTGTAGTAGTTCTAATTGTGTAGAAGTCAGCAAATCAGATTTGGTCTGACTTGACTGAGAAAGCTTTTCCAATTTGGTGTGCTATAAGCATCAGACGGTTAGTAAACAGACTGTGGCCGAGCCGTCTGAGGCTGAGACTAGTTCAGACCTAGTTTTAACACCTTAGCAACCACTTAGCAATGCCCTGACAACCGCCCATAACACTCTAGTATCGTTGTGGGCAAGCACCACTCACATTATCTTCAGAAAATCGAAACATCTAGTTGTACTTTAATATTGGTTTGTTAAATATCTGTAATATTCTCTTAGATGTTTTGCATTATAATGAAATTACCATGCAATATGTGTCATTGTAAAAACAAAAAAGAAAACAGGCAAGGTCAATGTTGTGTTATTCAATAAAGCATGGAAATTGCTTATAATCAAATCAAGAGCTCAGCATTTCCGTATAGAACCCTGTGTCAGGATGATGAAGAGGAAGTCTTAAGGACATTAGCAATGGAATCAAACCTCCAGGCAGAAATGATGTCTCTGTACTGTGTCAAAACAAGTACAGGAATGATACAGGACAATACCTTCCCATTACAGCTCATGTGCTGTTTCTCAGTCACCCATAAAGTCTTGTTTAGAACTGCTTTTTTTGCCAGGACTACCTGTTTGGCATAGCCGAGCCAAGGCATGGCAGACGGGGGAGTACAGAGATGACACCCTTTACATATAAAGATCTGAGCTGGTGAATGGATTTAGTTTTATGTTCAGACTCTACAAAGAATGATCCATGAACCATCACCTGTTCACTGGAGCAAAGCACTTAACATAGCACTTTAGGTTATTTCAGGGCAACTGAACCTATAACTGGATATTAGTGTTATGCACTGTAAGTTGCTTTGGATAAAAGTGTCAGCTAATTATCAAGTTACAGTTGTGTATTTCACATATAGTATTTGTTACACCTTGGTGTAATGGGCTTGAGAGAGCCCATTCTAGAACAGCTCATCTGCAGATTCACAGTGTTGACTTCCTTGAATCAAGAAATATAGTTAACTAGGTTCATGCTAGTTCCCACAGAGAGAGATAGATAGCAAAAACAATACTGCTGATTTGGGATGCTAAAATTAGCCTCCTTCTATAGCACAGCAATCCGCTCCATGTCTATTAGGATTATACTCTCACCTCTGTAAAAGACTACAATAATAAAACCTTAACTTTTATCAAAAAGTATTGGATGCTACATCAGTTTTCCAGATGTATTAGCTGCATTATGTAAATTCTGTTCATTTTATGGAAAAAGTGGTAACCTGCAATTGTCACCTTAAAGGGTTAGTTCAACCAAAAATAAAAATGATCTTATCATTTACCCTCATGCAATCCCAGATGTGTATGACTTTCTTTCTTCTGCTGAACACAAATTAAGATTTTTGGAAGAATATCTCAGCCCTGTAGGTCCTCACAATGCAAGTAAATGATGAGCAGAACTCCAAAAGCTCCAAAAAAAGAGATAAAGTCAGCATAAGAGTAATACATAAGACTCCAGTGGTTTAATCAGTGTTTTCTGAAGTGATCCAGTTGGGTTTGATTGAGAACAGACCAAAATATAACTCCTTTTTCACTGTACATCTTGACATCAGCAGTCTCCTTGGCGATCATGATTTCAAGCTCGATTACACTTCCTATAGTGCCATCTAGCACTATGCGCATGTGTCAAATGCTAGGAAGTGTAATCGAGTTTGTAATCATGATTGTGCCTAGAGACTGCAATGACAAGATGTACAGTGAAAATGGAGATGTGTTTTGGTCTTTTCTCACCCAAAACCAACTGGATCACTTCAGAGGACATGGATTAAAACACTGGAGTCTTATGGATTACTTTTATGCTGACTTTATCTCCTTTTTGGAGCTTTTATAGTTCTGGTCACCATTTACTTGCATTGTATGGACCTTCATAGTTGAGATTCTTCTAAAAACCTTCATTTGTGTTCTGCAGAAGAAAGAAAGTCATACACATCTGGGATGGCATGAGGGTGAGTAAATGATGAGAGAATTTTCATTTTTGGGTGAACTATCCCTTTAAGAAGCTATTTCTGCCTGTTGTAACACTTAACAATTTGTTTTGTTGGTGTAACTTAATGTAATCAGGTTAATTCAGACATGTTAAGTCATATTTTTAACTTTTTTTGTGTGTGTGTAATTGTTAGAAATATTGCACTTGACTCTGTGGTAGATTTTATTTTATTTTATTTTTTTATCCCCTTTTCTCCCCAATTTGGAATGCCCAATTCCCACTACTTAGTAGGTCCTCGTGGTGGCGCGGTTACTTACCTCAATCCGGGTGGCGGAGGACAAGTCTCAGTTGCCTCCGCTTCTGAGACAGTCAGTCTGCGCACATGGCTTGTTGTGCATGACACTGCGGAGACTCCCAGCATGTGGAGGCTCACGCTACTTTCCACATACACAACTTACCATGCGCCAAACTGAGAGCGAGAACCAGTAATTGCGACCACGAGGAGGTTACCCCATGTGACTTTACCCTCCCTAGCAACCAGGCCAATTTGGTTGCTTAGGAGACCTGGCTGGAGTCACTCAGCACACCCTGGATTCGAACTCGTGACTCCAGGGGTGGTAGTCAGTGTCAATACTCGCTGTATTTGATATTTGATTCTGTGTATGGCAACTAAAACACTCTAGATCCCATTATAAGCCAGACTGTTGAAATTTTGCTTATATTTATTCTTTATTCGGACCCCATTCGCTTCCACAGAGTGGTCGCTAGTCTTCCTGGGATCCATATATATATATATATATATATATATAATTTTTATACCTAATATATATTTTACTTTATACCTTGTAGTATTTTTGGAAGATGCACATATAATAGTTAACCAACTTGCAAATTAAACATAAGAAATGCTAGCATGCAACATGTTATTCTCTGTTAGCCAAAGATACTCACATAAATATTCAGTATATGTGTGGCTCCCCCACAATGTAATTTTGATCATGTGCTAATTAAAATAGTCTTTGACCATGGTACTGGTTTCTTTGAAGGACACCAAGCTAATCCAAAATGATTCCTTTATTCCTATTCCTCACGGTAGTGCAAGGTGTTTACATGTTTTAAAATAATTTCATCATCAGACTGGACCAACCCACTTGTTTAATTCATAATAAATGTTTGGGGAATGACATGTCTTGTGTTTAAATGATGCATATTTAATTTAAACTGTGTACACCACACTGGTTCACCTGTGAAAGTCAAACTTTGAGTTCTCTTGCTAGCCAAATTTTTGTTCATCTCTCATTCTATCGTTTCCCGCATCTCGCCTCATGATGACGTAAGTTGTTTTGGATAATGAGTGCTTTTTATGGAATGGTACATGTCAGGGCTCAGCTGGATTTGTGCCAATGAGGATTTTACGTTTCTCACCACTTAAACTTCAGCCGAAGCTTCCAGCGGCAAACGTGTCCGTGCGAGATGACAGAAAGTTAATCACTAAGAATTCAATTTTCTTTTGGGCTAATTCATCAAGGAAAGGATGTAAAGTATTTTTGAATGTTGTATAAGGAAGTATGGATGCAAATACTGTTTAAAAATGGGTTGCATTTAAACTTTTAATGTACATTTGAGTAAAAGTGTCAAGTATACAATAAGTAGCAGACATTTGTTATTTTGGGAACACAGGAAGTGTTTGTGCCAGTTTTGTTGGGCGTTACTAATATGTCAGGTGAGCAAAGAGATATAGTGAGAAAGAAATGGACAGAAAAAGCAAATTAGTTTGTTTTTTGAAAGTTGGTATTTCATGCTTTTTAATACACTGCCGTGAGCAGCGTTTCCTCCTATCTGCCTGTCACACAAAGAGCTCAGACAGGCCTGCGTGAGCGTGCCTGTTATTCACTTTATTACTGTCTTCAAAGAGAAATGTTGGTTTCACTCCTTATCAAGAGCCTGCAGCTGCTTCATGGGTGAGACACTGGCGATGCAAATATCTCAGGAGCCACAGGCTAAGTCTGCCAAGTCCAGAAAACTCGAGAAAACTTTGCGGAGACTTTATCACAATCTCGACCCTGGTCCATCAGAGAATAGGACTTTACCCTATACAAATTTTACATGTTTTATGAATGTAATTTCAGTGTTAGTTTTGAGGTTAGTATGCCTGTATCTGTTTTTCTTGAATAGCATTTTGTAACTAAACTGTGCCATTGGTAGTTACAACAGTTTATTGAAGAAAACGTGAAATCAAAATAGACCCTAGTTACTTTACTTAATAAATCTCTCTGGTCATATTGTGCACAATTCATCAGTACACATTATTAAAAAAAAAAAATCTATTAACCCTCTCCTCCTCTGAAATATCTTTTCTTTTCTGATGACATTACCAAGGCCGTGCAGGCGGGGAAAATAATATTAACCAATTAAATCATAGCCCACTTTTAACAATCCAATCAAATCCTAATGGATAAAATCAAGTCCAGCCCTACATTATTTTCAGCTGAATATTCTGTTTCACCCAAGTACATTTAATCACACGCCTTCTATACAGTACGTTCAAATTTCATCTCATATTGTCTTTTAATGCATAGTACTGTATGTTTCTAAAAATATGGCAACCCAGTCCACAAGCTCAGAAAGTTGTTTATATTCCTGTGCTTATTGACTGTACTGCTACTTCGAGTTAGGAATTCTCTCTTATTATAGGCTGTGGTTGTGTATTTTCCTTCTCTGAACTGTAACCAAGACACTTTGGTTGAGATTAATGTCCCCTGGTCAGGATATTGACACAACACTTATCGTAGCATTTATGACCCCTGGGCTGCATGGGTAGTCATATCTCCTCATAAAACCCCGGCAGAATGCGGAAGGTCTCTAAATTACACCTGCTGTACTAGTCTAATGCACTGCATTATTGATGCCCTTCTTAGTGCTAATGGCTGTCTGAAGTTTAAACCAGCATCTCTTTTAATGTTCCAGATCTTTTACAGATTGCTGATAAAATAAGATCTCCCTCTGAGCTGCGATTCCTTTTTACCTGCAGGATCAAACGCTTGCTCTAACATCACAGAGGCTGTCACTGGCTGTTTAACAGTTTACTCTGCTAAAGTTGTGGATCAGAGGGCTGTCAGTTTGGCTGACAGAGTGAAAGTATTAGAGATGGGTTGTGACAGCCATGTTTCAGTTCTTTTGTTGGTAGGAAGGTATTTAAGACCTTTACCTGTGTGTAATAGTTCACACAATGCTCCTCAAAGCAAGATGGGGATCTTTTGAGACAGAAAGATGAAATAACCTGTAGCATATGTTTGCATTGGTTGCTTTTGAAAGACTCACTTGGTTTTTCTTTCCTTTTGAAAAAGAAACTATGTAAGTCAACTTAGTCGACTTAACAGAAAGCATTTTAGTATAAAGTAACCTTTATGGAAGCTGGTTTCAGAATGCTTTTAAGGCAACATAACGTTGACTGCTGCTTGACCAACACAAAATAGGTATCATTTTAAAGCTTAGAAGCTGTACTCTACAATGCATGTGGGCATTATGACCAAAACTGAACAAGTGCTTTAAAATTTTCAGACAAATAAGAAGTGTTCTGTTTTGAACATTTATTACATTTTTGCACAGCACATTTTATTGTAATGGTAAAAACATCAAACTGATCAAATAGCCATGTGCCATATGTTGTTAGAAAGCTCTCAAAGACTAGAATACAACAAACCTATGTGTTCTACTCACTGATAAAAATACTGCAAGTAATAGCTAAGCTAAGTATATGTCTTTGACATACATGTTAAATGTAAACAGGTGTTGCTTATATGCCGCATTTTCACTTATAACTTCACAAAAAAGAAATAGAACATAAGCAATCACATATCATTACTTAGAAGAGGTGATTACCTTTAAAACGAGCCCACACACAATGTAATCAAATGCATAGATCATTATATAATTCACACAAAGCACAATGTGCACACACCTCATAATGTGCTATCTGGCTAAAAAACACTTTAGCTTTCCTGGATCAGATGACTTCATTGGAAATTATGTAGTATGTTGACCAGCTTCATGGAATGCTTAAATAATCATATTAGGATTCAGATCGCTGAAACCAGAGGTGGAAGTCATCCAAATATGGGCAGAGAGGATCGTTCACTCTAATTACATATGGCAAACAAGAGGTGACACCAAGTACATGACACAGACTCAATGATGGCTCAAATGACACAGAATAGAATTGAATGAGATCTCGTTATTCATGCCTGCATGCTTTAATGAGAGAACATACCTTTAGTCATTGTTGTATAATTAGTTCTTCTTTACAATTATTATGTTCTATTTGTTTGGAGAGGCTTTTGGACACTTAGAGACATTTTTGGCAAGGATAAATTATTTTTTGTAATGCTATAACCTTTGATTACTTTGTTGTATCAACACAAAATTTTACTCAGTCACAGGTGTGATGATTTGGAACAAAACAAAAGCAGTTTTTCAAAGCTAATTTATTTACACCCTGAGATATTTAATGTAAAATCAGAAAAATAAGAAAAAAAATGTTTTTCAACAGTTTCTTAGGCTGTCTCAGAAGGAGTCTCAGAATTTATCATAATCTTTATCATTAAAAAATTTGAAAACTTTTCTTAAAATTATACCAAACACTTGACCCTACTTTTTTTTTTTTTTTTTTTTCAAGTTATAAGTCTTTAATTTGGGGCATGCCACTGAAACAGGAAATCTTTAAAAACACTCTCAGAACTTAAAGGGTTAAAGGAATTTTGTAATATTCCAAGTCTTCTTAAACCATATGACAGCTTTGTGTGAGGAACAAACAGTAATTTATGTTGTCGTTCATTGATAATCTGCCCCTCTGCTGAAGCTCTCAAGTGTCATTTCATATTAGAAGACTTGGAATGTAATGCAGGAGTCCTATGCACTACTTTTCTTTTTTTTTTTGGGCTTGGCAGTATAAGTCACCATCTACTTTTCTGTATGCAAAAAAGCTAATTTTTTTGTTTCACAGAAGAAAGAAAATAATACAGGGTCGGAAAGTCATGAGATAGATGATGACAGTTTTTGGGTGCAATTTCACGGCCAAAATCTGATCATTTGCCAATTGTTTGATTAGTCTTGGCTTTGCAAAACATATGCATTTGTTTGTTGATGGATTTTTTTATAAGACTCTTTTCATTATGTTGTAAGAAAAAGCAATTATTCTCACTTTCATGGTTAATGAGTTCCACCACAAAGAAAAACAATAATGTTAATTTGTTTTCTAATCTGTAGGGATGCTCTTGTGTTTTGATTGTAGATTTGATGGAGAGGTGGATGTGAAGATTGATGAATGGATAAACAGGAGATTGAATATTTAGATGGATACATGTTAGATGAACATTCAATGCAGGTAGTGATGTCATGTGCAGATGTTTAGGTACTGTAGCAATGCAGCAGAGGCGGTATAAAAGGTCAGTGGGTCCGCCGAGACTGCAGATGTTTGCTGATTGGCTGATGGATGGGGAGCTACTGTAAGTATCCAGGCACTCAGTTGCGTTGCTTGGTAACAGCAGTTTCACATATTGTGCGAGTGGCCTTGTAATTGATTGACAGTCTGTGTACCCTAAAAAATAAAAAAGGCAACCCACTTCCTGTCATTACCTGACCCTATATTTCTTCTCTTTTTATCAAGCACTCTTTATTTACATTCAGCTTCCAATACTTGCTGTCCATGACTTTTGTGTCTTTTGTTAGATAGCAAGAGATGAAGGATTTCACACAGCAATGTGGCTGTAAATTGTTTGTTCAGATGGACAGAAGTGTTACGTTCCATACCATTAACCTTCCTATGTACCATGTACCAACAGAATGTCTCAGACTACGGTTGAATATGCAGGTATTATGATTGACTTTCACAATCAATTACTGGCTTATCATTGGGGCTTTATTACCCAAAGTGCACAATTACACTTTGATGTAGAGGTTTTCTAGCTGACCTGTGCCCAATGGGACATGACAAACTATAGCCTATTGGGCTGGGTTGGGATCAGTTTTCATATACACTCACTGAGCACTTTATTAGGAACACCTTTACATCTACTTATTATCTAATCAGCCAATCGTGTGGGAGCAGTGTAATGCATAAAATCATGCAGATACGGTCAGGAGCTTCAGTTAATATTCAAATCAACCATCAGAATGGGAGAAAAACAGCCTGATCTCACATAAAATTCGGCAAGTGTGTGCCGATTTTTCTTTCGCCGAAATCGGTATACGTTGACCGAATTTCAAAACACTGCCCCCAGAGGCTAAAGCAGTATGTATTTCAGAGAATATAAACAAGTGTGACATCCATTTATATCCAGGAGAGGTTACCAGAAGCCAGTTGTAAAAATAATTGTTTTCAGCTGAACAGGGTGTAAAACAGTGAAGAGAAATGCTTATTTTATTTAATTTACCCCCAACCAAAACCCAAATCTAATCCTAACCATTAGTAGAGAAAAATGCAATGTTATGGATAAAAATGCAATCTCCTTATCACGCTCGTGATTGTTTATACAAATGGGATTACCAACTTGTTTGAATGGGGATTGAACTGTGGTCTCCCATGCAACTGACGCAACATGCTAACAGTCGTGCCACGAGGGAAAGTTTTTTTTTTTTCTCCCAATTTGGAATGCCCAATTCCCAATGTGCTTTTAAGCCCTTGTGGTCCGTAGTGATTCGCCTCAGTCCGGGTGGCTGAGGATGAATCCCATTTGCCTCCGCGTCTGAGACCGTCAACCCACGCATCTTATCACGTGGCTTGTTGAGCGTGTTGCAACGGAGACATAGCGCGTGTGCAGACTTCATGCCATCCACCGCGGCAACCACTCTCAACTCACCACGCGCCCCACCGAGAACGAACCACATTATAGCGACCACGAGGAATTTACCCCATGTGACTCTACCCTCCCAATCTATATATATATAGAATGTACAGTATTGTACTGTATTGACATTCAGGCTGTCGGTTGATAGTCAGTTGTTAAGAGAGACATAATATAATAACAGTAATATAATTTATTTAGTAATGTAATTGTTGTTAAGCCATTCCAAATATGTCCGATGGGAGATAGGGCATGTCAGTGAGTTGGCATACTGTTGCCAATCCTAGGGTACCGGAACTTTCGGAAACAGCATGCCGACTTCCCGTGTGATGATGTTGGAAAAAATTTGATCTCTGTGATTTCGACCGTGGCATGATTGTTGGTGCCAGACGGCCAGGATTGACTCTTTCTGTAACTTCTAATCTCCTGGGATTTCCGTGCACAACGGTCTCAAGAGTTTACTCAGAATGGTGCCAAAATCAGACAAACAAACTGAGGGAAACGCCTTGTTGATGAGAGAGGTCGACGGAGAATGGCCAGACTGGTTCGAGCTGACAAAAAGGCTACAGTAACTCAGATAACCACTCTGTACAATTGTAGTGAGCAGAATAGCACCTCAGAATGCATAACACGTTGAATCTTGAGGCAGATGGGCTACAACAGCAGAAGACCATGTTGGGATTTTTATTAGGACTATAGTGTTCCTAATAAAGTGCTCAGTGAATGTATAATTTTGAGTTGAACAGGTTTTTAAATTAATAATATATTAATTATATTATATTAAATTATGTAAAAATTATTATAAATATTTTTTAATTGTAACGTAATTCATGTTGTGCATGCACGCACACACACTTCTTTATCTTTTGAGTCAGACACTGTAAGAATTTGTGCATCTGGGTCTCCTTAGTTGGCAAGAAAATAAAAAGTTATTCTAGAAAAAATTATGACAGATAAAAATATCTTTCATTCAAAATTTCTCCATCTTTGAAACAACTTTTATTGTGATGTAACCAAAGCCACATGGGCAGAGAAGAATCATTTTAACTAATAATATCATATATAAAATCAAATCATATCAAATCAAATCCTAACTGATTAAATCAAGCCCTGCTGGATATATTTTTCACTTGGAAATATTGTGATTTCCTTTCCATTGTGAGTCAATGTAGCTTTTTTTTCCTAACATAACATACAGAACACAAAAAATCTGCATATGCTTTAAAATACAACTCTTAAAGAGAGATTACACATCTTGAAACAACCAGCAATGAATTTATTGAGCAATGCAGTACTCTACTTGATGTTGTTTACCTTGGTGGGTGCTGTGTTGTTTGTGTGGCTTTTAAGGGCTTTTTTAAGGGGTGTTTTGGTCTCTGAAGATGTCAGTTATGTAGGCAGGGTGTACTGATACAGAGACCCAGATTCTGCTCTTTGATTCACGGTCTGGATAGATGACTCGCAGACTCAACCCACTGCATACTGCTGTATTTAGACAGTAAACTGAGCTTTATGGGTCTGCTATAAACTATGTTTATTCGATCTCAGTAAGAACTCTGGCTGAAATATGGGTAACAGCCACTGCCCAGCACTTTTGCTAAAATAGAGATAGTCTTATTCTATCATATTTTGCACTCAAAAGAGCCCCTTATTCCATATAAATGTCTCCTAGAGTTATTATTAGCATTAATGTGTCTCCTACATTGGTGCACAAGACCAGTTAACTTTACATTAGTAGATTAAAATACAAAATTCTAGAATAGAGTGAAACACACACACACATACACACACACACACACACACACACACACACATGTTGGTGCGGCTATCCTTATGAGGATTTTCCATAGACATAATTATTTTTGTACTGTACGAACTACAGATTCTATCCCCTAACCCTAACCCTACCCATAAACCTAACCCTCACAAAAAACATTCTGCATTTTTTTCATTTTCAAAAAAACATAATTTAGTATGTTTTTTAAGCGATTTGAATTATGGGGACTCTAGAAATGTCCTCATAAACTACATTTATAGCATTATACCCTTGTAATTACCAGTTTGTAACCTAAAAAAATTTCCTCGTAAACCACCCAAACCCGCACACACACACACACACACACACACACACACACATACACACACATATGGGTCCAGACTATGTAATATGAAATGAGATTAGCTAAATGTATTGGGGTCATCAAATGGTCAGTGAGGTATATAGCAGGCCATTTCCGCCGAGCTGAACCAGGTACACCATACACATCCCGAAGTACTATAAAAGTGTAATTCAACTCAACTCAGTTCGAATTTATAACAATTTAGTATATAAAACTGTTTTTTTCCTTTGTTTTGGCTTTCATTATCTTGTAATCACCGTTGTCATCGCAATGTCACACCTCAGAGTCTTGTTTCACGTGTCCATTAACAAGTAATCTTGCGATCCCCGCCCCTTTCCCCACCTCCCGCACCAAGGGCTGATTACGTCCCTGCTGAACTCTTGTCTCTGTTGCCATGCCGACAGTCCTTTCTGGGCAAAAATATTCACTCTCCATTTGATGGCATGATAAGTGCTGCAGTTATGCAAATTCCAGTCAAAGCAAAGAGCTTTTGTAAAATTAGCCATCACTGTCACTCTCTTTCTTTCTAGCTTCCAACTGCTATATGTGAACTTGAAAACAGTTTGTCTTTGCTGTGTTGTCATGCTGATTGGACTAAGGACTAAGGCCACCATCCCTGTTACCATAGCTTACACTTAGGGTTAGGGATCTGAACAGACCCCATGCCCTATAAATAAACATTTTGGTGTGTAACTCATCTTGCACCATTTGTGCTATGTCTTGTTAAGGAGAGATGTGCTGTTACATGGATATATGACGTTTGCCAGGCAGACAATAAAACTGGTGGCAAAATCATCATAGATTTATAGACCATATCCCATGGCAAGGACCAGAATATCATAAACACTTGGGTCAGTAAGCAACCACCCAGAACACCCTAGCAACCACCTTGAAATTCCCTAGCATCCACCCAAAACACCCTTGCTTCATGGCAGCAACTTTTGCACAGTCAAGCACCACTCACATTTTCTCCAGAAAAAACTCTAGTTAATTATACACTGATGAGCCAAAACATTATGACCACCTGCCTAATATGCTGTTGGTCCTCCATGTGCCACCAAAACAGTGCAGACCCGCCGAGGCATGGACTCTACAAGACCCCTGAAGGTGTCCTGTGGTATCTGGCACCAAGACATTAGATTTGTTGGTCCAGCACATCCCACAGATGCTCAATCGGATTGAGATCTGGGGAATTTGGAGGCCAGGGCAACACTTTGAACTCTTCATCATGTTCCTCAAACCATTCCTGAACAATATGTGCAGTATGGCAGGACACATTTTCCTGCTGAAAGAGGCCACTGCCATTAGAGAATACCATTGCCATGAAGGGATGTTTAGGTAGGTGGCACGTGTCAAATTGACATCCATATGAATGACCAGACCCAAGGTTTCCCAACAGAACCGGTGAAGAGCATCACACTCCCTCCACCGGCTTGTCGTCTTCCCACAGTGCATCCTGGTGCCATCACTTCCCCAGGTAAACATCCAAGCTCTTCACATGATGTAAAAGAAAATGGGACTCATCGCTTGCTGTTTCAGAGATGCTCTGACACAGTTGTCTGGCCATAACAATTTGGCCCTTGTCAAATTCGCTCTGGTCTTTACTCCTGCCCATTTCTCCTGCATTCAACATGTTGACTACGAGAACTGATTGTTTGCTTACCATCTAATCAACCCACACCTTGACATGTGGCCTTGTTAGGAGATGGACAACGTTATTCGCTTCACCTGTGAGTGGTCATAATGTTTTGACTCATCAGTGTATATCTCAAATGCATTTAATCTTTACATTCAGTGATAGTGTCACCTGTAGCAATAACTTAATTATGCATGTAAAATTATGCTTTCTACCTCCTAGCCAATTATTTTCAGTATAATTAGTATCTGTGCCTTACACGGTACACTTGTTGAGCTTTAAGCAAGTCACCGGTCTCTCCGCACATGCAGAAATGTAATGCACCTTATTACTGCTAAACAGTGTCAGCCATGTTTGGCACTAGAGTGTAGAGACCAGAGCTTACGTTAAAGTTGGCCCTTGACGGCTTCACTTTTGGTTTTATTTGAAGGGGTTGTCTGGGATTTGGTAAGAACGAACTGGTGTTAATTCAGTGCAAAAGCCTGGGCATCATGCCAGCTGAGGAGAACATTGAGAGACTTGATTTGAAAGGGCAGAGAATGCTTCTTCCTGATAACTCTTGTGAACCGTCCACAGTGCCGCATGTGTCAGGGAAATACGAGACCCAAAGGAAAGTAATCTGCTCAGTGATTCAGTTTGTGTGACATTAAGAAAATTGTTTAGCAACAGGAGGTCACACTCTCAAAGCAACTTGCAACCAAAACAATGTATTTCATTTTTTTATTTATAATCCTGTTTCAAGGGAGAAGTCTAGAAATCCATTGGGAGTTGTATTACATTTTTACTGCTAATTGAGAAACTGTTTGCTATTACTTTTCGTCAGTTGTGGGTGAAATGTAGTTTTTGTTTACATACTGTATGCTATTATCATTATCTGCCTTAAAATGTTTTTTGTTTGTTTTTTTAGCTACGTACTGATTGCTTGGAGCTGTAGTTTAATAATATTGATTAAGATCTTCTCTGTCCATATTTTTTGTAAAGCAGAGTCTGTCTTACCTATGTTACCATTGCTCATCCCCCATAAGCCACACTATTGAGATGTCAGTTGCATGGTAATGCAGCTTACATAGATAGATAGTAGGAATGTCATAAAATATCGATATCGATTATTGATCAGCAAGTTATTTTGTCAATAAATTTTTGAGGCATCGATATACAGTATTAACATCAGGCGACATTACAAATTAAATTAATATGCTTTCAATTAACTGACAGTTGCATTCCATTCAATCTAGTCTGGCATAATAGCTTTGGAAGACCACAAGGGGGCGGCATAAAATTTACTGAAGCCTGTCGCAGCATGGAAGAGGCACAGGTATCACACACACATTACGAGCTGATGGCAGTCCAAATATACAAAGGTTTTTGTACTGCTTTGTGAATTAGCAAAGTGACGTTGATGACTTGTTAGTGGCATGTTAGTGTATGAAACCGGTATAACTGTGCAAACTAAACGATTAGAAATGCTGGCGTTTATTGCAATTTTCCTGTATGTAGTAGCATTGAATAGGTCTTTTTTAATTCAAGCTATCAAACCGCAAAAATACATGCTTGTAACTGAAAATACATTGCGTAGGCTCTAAGAAAAATACTTATACACAATATATCATCCAGTAATGACTAAAGTAAATTATCTGTCCTTTCGGGTTGAATTTAATGGAAAACTATGCCAGTTGAGCACCGTGGCGCTGAAGAATTTTTAACTGCCTCCGGAGATGGCGAGCCCGTGGTGTGTGCATACGTACCTTCATAGAAAATAACAAATTTCAAATTTTAAAATGTGCCACGTCATCCACCGGATGCATCCGCTGTGCGATCTGCTTTAATTAACCCTGCCGCTCACACTTTACCAAAGTTTTGTTGAGAAATATGTTTGAAAAGACAAAGACTATTGTGCAACAAGCAGTCCTATTTATGTCTGAAAACAATCCCGACGTATATCAACAATCATCTGGGAAATCTTCCGATTATCAATACATGAATACACCATCGATCCCATGCCTGATAGATAGATAGATAGATAGATAGATAGATAGACAGAGAGACAGACAGACAGACAGAAAACAGGATACCACATTATACAGTTATAGTATGCAATAAGCAATATGCTTGAACTCCATCAATAAGTCTTATAGGCTATTATTTCACATTGGTTCTCATTATAGAGAGATGCTTGCAGTGTATTGCAGAAGCATCGCAGATCATGCAGGATGAGCTTGGGTTTCCTCTGAAAGAATTAAGGCCTGCAGCACATGACAGTTTATTATTTAAGGAACCTTTTTATATGTAAATAGTGTTTATGTAAAAGTTTGAAAGGGAGAGGAGGATGCATGAAAGAAAGAGGGGAATAGTGGAAAGGGGGAATATATTGATATACTGTATATGTAGATGAAATGGTTATAATATTTTGAGCCCAGTGGCTGAACTCAGTCTGTGCCCTTTCACAGTTTCTGACTTTCATATGTGTGTGTGTGTGTGTGTGTTTGTGTGTTTTGTTGTATGCCCAGTCTTTAGAAGTGCACTGAACAATGAGCAAGGCCTCTCTCTCTTTTTCTCTCTTTTTCACAGGACCATTGTTTGCAATGATATGTTTATTTCCTCCCTTATCTCTCATTTTCACCTACACCCATGTACACACACTTACACACTCAGCTGAGCTGACCTTCTAAACTTTCAATAATATGCTGTAGAGACGGTGGGGTTCACATCATGATTGCATGTAACTCATGTTGATGGGAAGCGTGCCGCCCACATCTGAGATGAATCCCTGTTGACTGCTCTTATTGATGGAGGTGAACTTATGGACCATATAGAAGAGATAATTGAATTCACTCATCTCTGTTTCAAACCTTCTGCTATTTGTTTCAAACTAAAGCAGAAAATTACATTAGTGCTAATTAGTGGCACTTGCTTATTATTATTGCTCATAATGATCATATGTTTCACCCAATACTAAACAGCACATAACTCATCCAACACCATTTCATCTACAGACATTAATGAAACCTCAAGTCACTTGATTTGTTGAGGAAAGTTGTACTAATAGTTTTCTAAGCAATCAGACTTTTAATTTTCACCTGGTAGACAATAAATTGGGTGAAAAAATCCCATAGACTTACATTGAAGGAGGGGCCCAAGTCATATGTAGGGACCAGAATATCATAGAGACATTTTTTATTTTTATTTTTTCAGAAAATGTAAAAATCTAGTTGATACAATGTCAATTTCTGTTTTGAATACAGGCAGGAGGGTTAGGGATTTGTTAGATGACTTTGGTCTTCCTATGATATTTGGGTCAGACTGTTTGATCAAACTTTTGTATCAAAAAGAAGCATTTATTTCTGGCATTAATTTCTGTTCTTCACATAAATAAGAACTTTTGTTTTCTCCGTGCCTCTTTCTTTTCTGTTTAAATATCTCTTTTTGTCCCATTGATCTAAACCTCAAATTGCCTCAAGGACTTCCCAGTTACACTCAGCCCAGTAGGGACATTACAAAAATAATTGAATCTCTGTGATAGACAGCTCACCGGATAAACTAAAACACACACACACACACACACAACTGTGGTTTTACTATCTCTCAGCCCCCATTCCGAGCACGCCCATACATACACACGACACCCAACCTACCGATTTATAAGCCAAATTTATTCCTGTTCAGACAGTGGACAATCTCCATCTGGGCCCAGCCAGTAAGGGGGCGGAGAGGGGGGATTGTGGTCTCCGCTTATTTGAAATCACTCCAGAGGGTAAGGACTTTAACAAGTGTGTGTGTGTGTGTGTGTGTGTCTGTAGTTGGCATTACAAGCAGAGCGATCAATAGCTAAGGTCATGACATTAACATTATACCATTGTTGTGGGGCAAGAACCAATCAGTGCTTTTATTCTCTAAAGTCACATCACACATTGCTGAAATCATGAGGGGTTTTAAAGTTTCATCTGAATAAAAAAAATAAAAGAAAAGCAACATTTGTGACTATTTTCTTTTCAAATGGTATTGGCTGTTTGTTGGTTGTTTTTCCATGAAGAGAGTAGGCTAGCCAACCATTTGACTATAAGCATAAAGTCTGGTCCAAAAGCTTATTCTGGTCAAGAACCACCTATTTGTGCTGTTTAGAGGCTGGTAAATTTGAAATAAACGATTCCACAGCAATAGACCATAGTCCTCTTTATTCATTCTGATAGAGTCTTGCATTGCTCTTTGCTGAAAGATTACCAACTGCTCCTCTGTGTGTTTACAGCTGGTTGAAAGATGGTTCTGGTAAAAATGCATGTGAGCTCTTGATGAACACCTGTAGTACAGATAGCTGTAGGTTATGACATTTATAAATAGAATTTTCAAAAGGTTGTTTGTGTAGGCGCTGTTAAATGAGCAGTCCAGTGTGATTTTTCTCCATTCACTGCGCAATTCAATTAAAAATAGTTGCAAATTGGAGCCCATGTCATTCCATATCTCTCTCTTTTCATTTCTCTGTGCTTCTCTGTTATACATTAAGGGGGCCTGAGTTTGTCTCTGTTAATGTTTCTTGCCTGATGATCAGTGTTCTGAGGGTGACTGAGTTACAGGTAATCTTTGCTTCTCATCAATTTAAACATCAACCTGTTTATTTGTTTATGTGAAGTCTAGAATATCAAAACTTTCCACTATCGGCATAAAGTCTGGTCCACACTGCAGCTAAGAACCCCCGTTTAGACAGAAGGAGGCTGTCTGGACAACATATAGTCTAAAACAACTAACTAAACAATTTTCAGAATAAATAGCAGAGATGTGTGTGGACCTTGTGATCAGATTTTCTCCTGGTATAAAAGTAATGTGTTTCGATTATTTTACAAACATCTCAGAAAACAAAGCACAACAGTTCTGCTTATGATTACCTAGTTTACTTGCTACTTAGTGTCTCAAATGAAAGTCTGAGTAACTTTCTAAGATTTAATCCTGCTAACCTGGCAAAATTCTTTCTCAAAAGTGTTCAATGCATCATCCTGGTTACTAGGGTTGCCACCTTGGCCATGTAAAATTCCTGGACACCTGATCAATGACCGATAAATATATTGCTGGACATCATACAAGAAATAAAACATATTTATGATTGTTTACTCCTTGTCTGATATGGAAATTATTGCATATAAAGTATATAATTCAATCAAACAATAACATCAATACACTCTCTCTCTCTCTCTCTCTCTCTCTCTCTCTCTCTCTCTCTCTCTATATATATATACACACTACTGGTCAAAAGTTTTAAAACACACTTATTCTTTATTATAATTTTTTTTTTTTTTTTCACATTTTAGAATAATAGTAAAGTCATTAAAACTATGGAATAACATAAATGGAACTATGGGAATTATGTTGTGACTAAACAAAATCCAAAATAAATCAAAACTGTGTTATATTTTAGCATCTTCAAAGTAGTCACCCTTTGTCTAGAATTTGCAGTCATGTACTCTTGACATTTTCTCAACCAACTTCTTGAGGTATCACCCTGGGATGCTTTTTAAACAGTATTGAAGGAGTTCCCATCTATGTTGGGCACTTATTGGCTGCTTTTCTTTATAATTTGGTCATCAATTTAAAATTGTTTTTTTTTTTTTATATATATAAAATTTTTGTTTTATAATGAAATAAATTAATGTGGTGGCACAATTATATTTTTGTCTACAAAACTAATTTCAAACATTTAAGCATACGCCTTCAGATCAAAAGATTTTTAAGATCATGAGAAACATTTGAGTCAAGTGTTTCAAAACTTTTGACCGGTAGTGTGTATATATATATATATATATATACACAGGTGCATCTCAATAAATTAGAATGTCATGCAAAAGTTCATTTATTTCAGTAATTCAACTCAAATTGTGAAACTCGTGTATTAAATAAATTCAGTGCACACAGACTGAAGTAGTTTAAGTCTTTGGTTCTTTTAATTGTGATGATTTTGGCTCACATTTAACAAAAACCCACCAATTCACTATCTCAAAAAATTAGAATACGTCATAAGACCAATAAAAAAAAAACATTTTTAGTGAATTGTTGGCCTTCTGGAAAGTATGTTCATTTACCGTATATGTACTCAATACTTGGTAGGGGCTCCTTTTGCTTTAATTACTGCCTCAATTCGGCGTGGCATGGAGATGATCAGTTTGTGGCACTGCTGAGGTGGTATGGAAGCCCAGGTTTCTTTGACAGTGGCCTTCAGCTCATCTGCATTTTTTGGTCTCTTGTTTCTCATTTTCCTCTTGACAATACCCCATAGATTCTCTATGGGGTTCAGGTCTGGTGAGTTTGCTGGCCAGTCAAGCACACCAACACCATGGTCATTTAACCAACTTTTGGTGCTTTTGGCAGTGTGGGCAGGTGCCAAATCCTGCTGGAAAATGAAATCAGCATCTTTAAAAAGCTGGTCAGCAGAAGGAAGCATGAAGTGCTCCAAAATTTCTTGGTAAACGGGTGCAGTGACTTTGGTTTTCAAAAAACACAATGGACCAACACCAGCAGATGACACTGCACCCCAAATCATCACAGACTGTGGAAACTTAACACTGAACTTCAAGCAGCTTGGGCTATGAGCTTCTCCACCCTTCCTCCAGACTCTAGGACCTTGGTTTCCAAATGAAATACAAAACTTGCTCTCATCTGAAAAGAGGACTTTGGACCACTGGGCAACAGTCCAGTTCTTCTTCTCCTTAGCCCAGATAAGACGCCTCTGACGTTGTCTGTGGTTCAGGAGTGGCTTAACAAGAGGAATACGACAACTGTAGCCAAATTCCTTGACACGTCTGTGTGTGGTGGCTCTTGATGCCTTGACCCCAGCCTCAGTCCATTCCTTGTGAAGTTCACCCAAATTCTTGAATCGATTTTGCTTGACAATCATAAGGCTGCGGTTCTCTCGGTTGGTTGTGCATCTTTCTCTTCCACACTTTTTCCTTCCACTCAACTTTCTGTTAACATGCTTGGATACAGCAGTGAACAGCCAGCTTCTTTGGCAATGAATGTTTGTGGCTTAAACTTCTTGTGAAGGGTGTCAATGATTGTCTTCTGGACAACTGTCAGATCAGCAGTCTTCCCCATGATTGTGTAGCCTAGTGAACCAAACTGAGAGACCATTTTGAAGGCTCAGGAAACCTTTGCAGGTGTTTTGAGTTGATTAGCTGATTGGCATGTCACCATATTCTAATTTTTTGAGATAGTGAATTGGTGGGTTTTTGTTAAATGTGAGCCAAAATCATCACAATTAAAAGAACCAAAGACTTAAACTACTTCAGTCTGTGTGCACTGAATTTATTTAATACACGAGTTTCACAATTTGAGTTGAATTACTGAAATAAATGAACTTTTCCACGACATTCTAATTTATTGAGATGCACCTGTATATATAGCCTATTTTTAAGATATGTATTTCAGTTCCATAACAAAATTCGTAAATTTGAACATAATTAAATAAAACTTAAAATATTTAGTTTTTTTATAATTTTATTTTGTTAAAGATTACTGAATAAAATTTTATGGAATTTTGTAATGCAATTGAAATATGTAAAAAAAAAGAAAAAAAGGTAGTGTATTTTTTTTTTTTTTTTTTACATTTTTTTATTTATTTGTACAGGTTTAACATATTATTTACTTATTATAGCCCTAAGCAGTTTTCTTGAGTTTATAGTTAACACTGAACATTTAAATGTTTTAAAATGTATAAATATGTATGTATGTAAATTATTTATAAAGTTAAAAAATATTTTTACATTTAAACCAAAGGAAATCAAATAAATGTACACATTATAAATGTAAACATTTACTCAAAAAATTTGTTTTTAAGATTTACAAGATTTTGGAAAATTTCCATTAAATTGAATTGAGTAATATTTAACAAAATTAAGTAAAAAAAATTAAAATTTGTTTTGAAATTGATATGTGTAAATCTTAATTATTTTATTTATTTATTTATTTATTGGAGTGTTGGGCATTATGAACCTAAGAAATCTTACAGTAAAAGGAAGGACTTTCCTTTTTTTGAACATGTTCTCCAGAACATTATAGCATTGTAGTAAGTAGACTAAACTTTAAACAATAGTTCACACAAAAGTGAAAAATCTCAATCTTAATCATCCCATAAAAATCAGCTCACTAAAATTAATCACACTTCTTTATGGTTCACATAAGAACACATTTTATTCTCCTTGCATAGTGTGCTTATAAACAAGGGTTCATATGTGTAAACACGTCAGGAAAAATATTGAAATTTCAAGACATTTTTGTGTCCCGGAATAGATTTTAATTTTTTCATGGCCAAAAAACCTGGGACGATCCTGGAAAATCCTGGAAGGGTGGCAACCCTACTGGTAACCTGTAAAGATGACCTTGTTTTGAAGTGGACAGGTAAAGATCTAAACACCCCAATTTCATGGGAGTCACTTTGTTTTAAAAAGTGGTGAGGAAAGTTTGGGGGTTTGGGGGTGGTACAGACGAAACTAATAAACATTAATTAGGTTATGCACAGATCATTTCAAATAATCTTTGATTGTTTTGATAAATAATCATTCCTGATGACCAATTCAAGTGCTTGAATAACTCTTCAAGTTACACTTATGCATTTTCTTAAAGTTCATTGCATATATTAAGGGTCCAATCAGGATAATTGGTGATGATTTTAGTAAGCCAGTGATGTTTTGAGTGTGTTCATGAATATATGATGAGATATAGAGAGGCCAGGCTTAACATCACTGTTTCATTCATCATGCTATGAGACATGGTGAGGGCAGGGCTGATAAGGGGCGGGGCTGAGAAGAGGGGGTGGGGGTGTCTCTCTAGAGGTTACTCCACCCATCATCACTCTGAGAGCTTTTACAGGGGAGCATAAATATTCAGATGCACACACACAAATGTCCCACAGGTCCTCCTCATGCAGTTCACACCCTTCAAATTTGTCACATGACCAGGTCTCCATGGTAACAGTAGACAAGGGCCTTCTGGTAATTACCAGTGTGAAAAACATGAGCAATTAATGGATAGGCCTAGTACACTGAAAGAAACACATGCATGACAGGCTTTATCCACAGAGTTTCAGAGCTTAGAGTTTCAGAAGATCTCACCAATGGCTCAAACTGTGCTCAGATTTGCAAGTCTGTATTCAGATTACATTTTTTTTACTTAATATATATATATATATACAGTATATTTTAGTTTTATACTGTATCTTTCTAATCAAATTCTTCCAAGACCAAATTATCTACACTATGCTATCCACATTATTTTGCTGTTATTGTATAGCATTTTACTATCCCATATAACTGTATTGCTCTATGCTTGTACTGTAAATCAACAATAATGTCTCATTTGTATGTGGTGCTTGCTAAGGAGAATAAAACAGGCAAAAAAAAAAAAAAATCTATGATCTATCTATCATAGATTTGGGGAAGGACTTTTGGCTTGGTCCAGTAAGCAACCACCCAGGACATCAAAAACACTCAGAACACTTTATTAAGTTTATTACCATTGAAATGCCTTTTCAACCATCCACAACACCCTAGCATCGATCATGGCACCGAGTTTTGCACAGGCAAGCATCACTCACATTTTCTTGTGAAAATCTAGAGGCTATTTTTAGTTCTATTAAGGAGTTTTTAAGACATTTTTAGAAGCATCTGAGAAGATGATTAATGGAGCTCTCAGTTATTTTATTTAAATCTTCTGAGCTATGAAAGAGCAACTGAATGTATTCTTGCATAAAAAAGCCAGACATGGCACAACAAATATAATAGAACAGAGATGTCTGAAAATTTGTTTTTAAAAGTTGACTGAGGTCTAAAAAAAATGTGCCGATCCTGCGGGAGAAGCTGAAAAATCAGCAAGACATGCTGCAACGGTCAAACAAGTCTGTCTTGCACATTTACTTAGAAAAACAATTGAAAAACTACACAGATGGACGCAAAAACACATTTGGTGCGAACAGTCAACATCTATGTTAGCCTCCGTCACAATAAACTTTCATCTTTCTTTCCATACAATGTAAGGGAATGGTGAATGAAGCTTTAATTTTGCAAACGTCTTTGCTTGTGTTCCACAGAACACAGTAAGTCAAATGGGTTTGGGACCTCATGAGGGTGAGTAAATTATAACAGAATTTTCATTTCTGGCTGAACTTTCCCTTCAAATACTGGACTCCAAACTTGGTTCTGTCCACTTAAAAATTACAAACAGTTGTGATGTCTCATTTTTTTATTGCCCAGTCATTAGTATTGTCATGCAAATTGTGATGGAGATTTTGGCGGATCTTATTATCCACTGCTGTGTAATGGTGCTGTGGACGGTAATAGTATATATTGTACAGTATATAGTATAAATTGTATATATTGATTACAGGATATACATAATCAGTGGGCGGGTGGATGCCGTTCAGCACAAAGGCAGGAGGCCTTTCTAATCAAAGCTGCATTGATTATTTTTCCTGCTGATCACTTGCAGCATGCTCCTGTTGAATGCAATCAGAAATTTATGCCATCTATGTATGTGTCTAAATGCTCGTTCTGCTTCATCGTCTATGGAAAATTGAAAAATGAAAAAACATTGCATGCACAAAAGAAACAAGAAGTAAACACACACACATAGCCGCAATGCTGCAGCCCCAACTGCCACACACACATTCTAAAATGCATGGACACACACAGCAAACACCTGCTCATTCGCATGCGTGCACACACACTCATGTGAAAGCAATTGGCTGGGCGGGCGGTTGAAAGGCCGTTCTCTAGGTGGTGGTTGCTAATGGCTACAAGGTAACAGCAGCAGCCTTGTGATGGGTCGATAGCAGCGATGTCAGTCCCACAAACACAGCTGACAGAAAATTGCTGTTTGGGAGGCTATGTCATTATTTCGTACAAGAAAAGGGGGAAAGAGAAAGTTTTAAAGGAATAGTTCAGCCAAAAATGGAAATTCTGTAATTATTTACTCACCTTTGTGTTGTTCAAACCCATATGACGTTCTTTCTTCCACAGAACGTGTACAAAAGGACACATTTTTTTAAAATGTGCTGGTCATTCTTTTCAATGCAATTACAGTAAATTGTGACTGGAGCTTTAAAGCTTAAAAAAAATGCAAAAGCACAAATTATCATAAAAGTAATCCATACGACTTGTGCTATATATTGCAGATGTCAAGATTTACAGTAAAAAAAGAAGTTCCATTTTGGTCTGTTTCTGATCTAAAGCAATCCTATCGCTTCAGAACACATGGATTAAACCACTTGAGTCGTATGGATTACCTTTATGATGCCTTTATGTCCTTTTTGAAGCTTGAAAGTTGTGGACCCCACTGGCTTGCATTTATGGAAAAAACTCATCATATATCCTTCAAAAAATCTTAATTTGTGTTCCACAGAAGAAAGAAAGTCATAAGAGTTTGAGACAGCATAAGGGTGAGTAAATTATCTGTAAATTAATTCATTTTGTGGAGACATGAAGACTCAAACTGGAAAAACAATCAACCACATGTTCACCTTCTCTCTCTCTCTCTCTCTCTCTCTCACACACACACACACACACACACACACACACACGCACGCACGCACATGCACGCATGCACACACACACATGTGGAGTGTCTTCAGAAAGCAGCAGGGAGCAGCTGCTGTGTGTCTCAAAGGGCCTGAGGACACAAATATGTGAGACATCTCATTAACTGCTGTTTGAATATGTCGTTTATGTGCCCTATACATGTGAGACAGTTTACGACCCTCATCAGCAACAACTCTGAATAATGGAGTTGATCATGCTTTCATGATTTGACATGCCATCAGAGAGGTTACATGTAACAATTCTACAAATTACATTATATCAATCTAATGTTGTACATAAAATAAGGTCCCAGGTAATTCTTAATTAAATATGCTGTATGTACAGGTCAAAACATTAATTTATTTCAGAAGCGTTCGAGGTGGTGGATCGACTGAAATAGATTCCAAACCCAATTATCGAGTCGTCTTTATTTCCTGTAAAAAAAGCTTCTGCAAATCTCTTTTTTTCCTCAACATCTGTAATAGAGATCTATGCCCACCTGTGTGCGTTTAATGGGCCTGAAAGAGTGGTGGAACGTATCCATGAACAGGTTACTCTTTTTGTAAAGATACTTAAAAGAGGAGGTGATAATAAGCCATGTCATGTAGGTTTAAGGAGGAGAGAGAGTTCATGGAGATTCAGGATTTCTTTTGTAGCAGTAATGTGTCACATGATTTAAACCACCCATTCAGGCTAGTTTTTTACTTCTCTTTCTGCCTAAAGCAATAAAACCTGCTTAATTCATTACAGTAATCACTCAACAAGCTTATTAAGTTAATAGCAATGCCCTACTGTATGTGGTTGTAAAATTTAAGATGAAGATCAAATGTTGGTACCCTGTATTTGGCACATAAACTCTTAACAGTGTGATTAGATTGGATGGAATACAAGGGGTGAAAGAGTCTTATAGTATCTACTGCACTAAGCATTACGTGGATCATTTATGCTATGAGGTAAATAAGTCACTGACAATAAGGTTGTCCGAGGTGATAAAAAGTAGAATAATAAAAAAAAAAATCTAGTTTAAAACACTGCTAAGTTAATAGAAATGTTGTCTCTTTGTCCATGTTGGTTTCATAATTTTTCTGAAAATCGTTTAAAGCATTTTCTACAAAAATGTATTTAATAACTTTGAAAATGTCATGTGGCGTAACCAAGTAAAAGGTATAAAAATACTTTCCTTGAACCTTAAATACATGAGAGTGTACACAGCTTAATCATGAATTTTAAAAATGTTTTCAAACATATTTTTCAAGATACATTTTTTTTTTTTTTGCAAATATCATGTTTTTTCAAGTCAAGAATATAAAGTTTGACAAAATGTCAAAATTAAAACTTCACACACACCGTTTGAAGGTTTTAAGGGGTTCTTTTGGTTTTATGTTTTTCTCTTTTCTTTTTGGCAAACTACAAATTGGTTACACTACCTGACTGACTTGATTTGGTGGACAAAAGTTTTTAAAATATGAATAGTATTTTATAAAAACAAAATCGTTTCACTGTTTGGTTTTTTTTTTTTTTTTTTTTTTTTTAACAAATAACAACAAAAGATTATTCTGCACAATTCATGCCATAATTACTTCATTATTCGTTATTTAAAAAAAAATAATAATATGCATTATTAGCCTACATGTAAATTGCATAAATACGCCAGACATTTCCTCTCATTCTGAACCCAAACACATGGCATTTAAAACAACTAAGATAAACAACAAAGACAAATATTCAGTGAATGTTTTATCAGTAACCTTTACAACTACTGTACCTATGAGTCAGAGAGAGAGAGAGAGAGAGAGAGAGAGAGAGAGATATCATTGGGCTGTGATAAAGCTGTTTTTAAGGCAGAATATGCAGATGTCTGGCCTGAGTCTGACTGTGAGCTGGAATGATAAAACTTCACAGCTGAGACGCTTGGCTGGGTTGGCAAACGGCCAATCTCTGCATCAGCCTTCCATTCCCACATCAGCTAAAAGAGAGACTATTTTAAGATGGAACTGGCTGAGCCTCTGAATACACCTTTTCTTGAGTTTTGAGGGATTATGTTGAGATAAGGAGATTATCTTTTTAGACATCTTTTTATAGATACACAGTGGCCCCAAAATGTATTAAGAAATATGTGCCACTGCCACACTTAAAAATGGATGAATTCTATTGCATTAGATAAAAAATATCAATCGAAGTGGCATCTGCAAACAAATTTAGTGGATGTATAAAGTCAGTTCCCTTAAGTTCACACAGGTGTCCTAGCAGAATAACCACAGGTGTTGTTCTATGGGCACATTAACTATGGGCATATTCCTTTAACATTTGACAACTAGAAAGTACAAATACTTTTGTTTTATCTTTTTGTGAAATGCTTTGCTTGAAACGTGTTATCTTTCTTGAAAATAAATGTCACTCTCTTTGATGTTCTCTGATGCAATGACACTTTACATTTTAAAGTGTGACTTGAGTGTCCAAATATTTTTTGGGGCCACCGTATTATTCAAGTGAAAAAGTATTTTTAGTAGACGGTAAGAAAATGTTTAATGGGAACTTTAAATGATGTATAATGATTCTCTGCACTTCATCCCTTTTCATCTGTCTAGTCTCATCAACTCAGCAAAAGATGTCTTGTTTTCTTTAGTCCATTTCTTTAAGTTCTGTTTAAAACCCTAAACTTTCTCTGTTATTTGCACTCAGATTCCATGTTAGTTTGTCCTTCTCATTAAATCTATTCAGTCAATGAGAATAGTTCCTCTAGCCTAAAATTGTATGCACTTCCAAAAACAGCCCAAAGGACTATATTAAGACTGGCCAAGTTCACATAGTCTTTCCCGATTAACTCTAATGCAATGTTTCTACCCCAGGACACAATTACAGAGGAATATCCTGTCTTGCTCTATAAGAGAGTGGGGACGTTAGAGTAGAATAAATGGCCCAAATTATGTTTGCTTGTTTGCAGTCGTTTATTGTCAAGTCACATTATTGGTGAGTGGAAAGACTTTGCATTTATCTGTCAGTATGAAGACATGGATTAGATCTTCTCTTCTGATATCTCAAGAATAATTGTTGAGACCAAAGTTTAGGCTATAACAGATGTGCAGTTTTAGGCTTAATATTAATATTAAGGTTTTTTATAATGCAGATTGAAATATTTAGGTCAAACCGGGGTCATGAATGCCTTTATACTGAAGTCTTTCTTTCATGCTTTTACACTGAAATGGAATGATCCATTATAAAAAGCTGAATAGTGTATTCATTTAAAGAAATAGTCAAGGAGTTTGTTGGAGTGCTATGCTATTGGAACAAAATTTCAGAACCATGGACAGCTCACATACTTGATTGGAGCCACTGTTAAACAAGGCCAGACAAATACTGTAAAAATGTTCCATTTTAAACCCTCTTCAAACACTGAAATATATTTTTAATGTAATGATTTCCAGATTGATTAAAGTAATGTTCTGGTTTCAGTATAAGAGAAGCTCCACCTGACAGTGTCTGTGTTGTTGATTACCACAGAAAATATAATCTGTTAAAAAAAATAATAATAATAATTTAAAAAACACTTAAACATTTTTAAACTATAGCCATAAAAAAAATATATTATGCAAAATAACATGAGACTAGTCTGATAAAATCTCTTACTAAGCTTGTCTGTGCAAAGTTACACCCGATATGTCCATATCCTGTCATGAACATGTAAAGCTGGTAAACTCAGTGACAATATGTAAAAGGATATAAGAAAAGTAATCTTTACATAGAAAAACAGAAATTTCCAAACACAGGGATTACATAGATAACACATTAGAAGTTTATCCGGTAAGAAAAGTAGACTACTTTTAAAGGAATGTTCCGGGTTCAGCATTTGTAGCATAGTGTTGATTACCACAGACAATAATTTTGAAAAAAATTTAAATCCATTCATAAACCAGTCCATTAAAAATACACACAGTTTCAAAAGTGTATCTGCAACATTATACATGTTCGATTACATGGTTTACCAGCGTCACACTAAAACCACTTTCACACGTATAATGTTTGCATCTTGTGGCTATACTTTTGAAACAGCATGTATTTTAATATTAATGGACTGGCCCCATTCACTTCTATTGTAAGTGCCTTACTATAAGTGCGATTTTTGCTCGTTTTTTAAATGATTGAAATGATTTTTTTGTGGTATTCAAAATTATGCACAAAAACTGTCGATTAAGTTTAACTTGTATTGAGCCTGGAACATTACTTTAAAAATATAATTTACATTAAATTGAACTGCATTGAACTTTATAGACCAAATAAAAAAGTTTTGAATGGAAGAATTAGTATACATGCTTTAATAAAACTACAAGCTGCACGTCTGTGATATTGAAAACACAATTTTTGTTTGTTTTTACAAAATGTCAAAAGGGATGAGTCAAAATTATTGTCCCGGGTAATCAACAGCATGTCACAGATGCTGTCAATAAGGCTTATTTATATTCCTTTAATTTGGCAAATGTAATTAATATTTAACTAAAGAAATATGGCTAATGCAATTTATTACATAAAATGCTTAAGTTTATTTACTGTGCCTTCACTTAACCTCCTCTTTGGCTAATCCTGCTAGAACTGTCTCGTCAGATTGAGTCAGGCTTAGCTGTCATTTTTGTGGACCAAATCTGCAGCAGCGTCATATCTCTGACCGGCTCAGATTTCATAGCCCACCATCCAACTCGCATCCCATCTGTGTCATCCACCACACTTCCTAATGGATTCACCCGGTCTGCATGCTGACGGGAATCCCTCCCCCACCCCCTACTCTAATATCCCCAACATAACACTCACTGAAACCAAGATTTATCTATGTGCTGAATGGCATTCATATGAATGAGTCTAGACTGAGACATCTAAAGAGCTTCTCCCTCTTGCTTACTTTGCAAGTGTTTTAAACATGTTATTTACACGGATGCTGCCCTGGGTGTGCCAGACTTGTAAATGTGCATTGCTAATAATCTCCCAGCTCTAGACGCTCTCTGATTGGTCAGTCTAATTGTAGCTTGAGGGAAAGGGGCTGTTACAAGCCCTCTCTTTTTTCTAAGAGTGTCTGGTTGAACTTAGCGAGGGGGCTGGGGAGTGTTCGGGTGGTTGCAAGAGGCTTTTATCTGTTGTGTTTCATGCTCATTTTGTGTCACAGATTCCAGTGCATGGCTGTCCTCCTGCAATCCAACCCACTCACTTCAGCTTTGTAATAGAGCATGCTAGTGAGAGCAAATAATCACCCCCTCTAATTTACTCAGGATGATGGTCCCTCATAAAAACTCTAACAACAAAAGCGTTCCCTTGCCTCTTTATTGCCACCAGGCGTACAGTTTAATTCAACGGCAATGATTGAGATCCATATGTAGAGGGTAGATAAGGAGATTTGGGGGCTGTAGCAATGCAAATAGCAAGACACAGGCGATAAACAGCACTGAAGCACCATTACATCAGTTAAATGGATTGTAAAATGAGGAGAGGCCATACAGATGTCTGTCTAAGAATTTCTGTGTTCACACACTTGCCACCAGTAGCCTGGACAATACATGTAATGCCTGCTCTTTCTCTTTTTCTCTCTCCAGGGAAGGATATGTTACAATAAGGATTTTTTTCTGGTGGAGTTTTACTTGCCCTGCCAGCATTTTCAGAGGCCCTACAACAAAATATATTTTTTAGCAATATAATTATAATTTAACCTAATAATAATTATTTGTGTCAGAAAAAAAGTATAATTACATTTTTTAATTAACAAGATTCTTCTTAAAGGAATAGTTCACCCAATTAAAAATTAAAATTAGCTGATAATTTACTCCAAGATGTATATGACCTTCTTTCTTCATCAGAACAGGATTTAAGATTTTTAGGAAAGTATCCCAGGTTTTTAGCTTCATCCAATGCAAGTGAATGGACACCAGTTTTTGACGGTCCAAAAAGCATATTTAGGCAGCATCAAAGTAATCCACACTACTCCTGCCGAACAAGTAATGTCTTCTGAAGTGAATCGGTACATTTGTGTGAAAAACTAATTGCTGATTAAAACTTTATTAACTTTAAAAAATCGCTTCCTGTAAACACTGAATGCCTCACGTCACTGTCGTGTGACGTCATCACGTTGGCGCGTTCACGTGAGAATTCAGAAGTTCCGCTCTGTTTACCACAGAGGAACGTACTTCACGCGAGAGTTAGGTCAATTCAAACAGCTACAGAGTACTGGCGGAAGTGCCGATGTAAAGTTAAAACATATTTTGTTGCAGTGTATAACGGGCTAAGACTACAATCCCTCACCTTTTTGTTCCCTTCAATTAATCTTTAACTCACAAAAACAAACTCTCTCTTCTTAATAGAGCTGTATATTGCCGATTTTCTTCACAATAAGATACACACCGTGTATACACACTGTACAGTATATTATGATTCAATACATCGTGATTCATCATGTTATAAACTAGCTGCAGCAAATGCTTGCGAGGGACGAGCGTCCCTGCACCAGTGCATGCAGTCGCGGGGTTCAGTTTCAATGTCCCCCCTTAGATTGGTTCACTTCATGCGACTCATAGAAGCGGTGCTGGCCGCACAGAGAAATGCCAGTTTCGGAGTTTGTTTATGGCCCACTTCCTTATTATTTGAACTTCAATAAAGGATGCGTTAAAGATATAACGCCAGGGTGTTTGCTTTTTATACGCTCTGATATGCAAGTTTTGCTTAAGCGGAATGCCACATCCGGCTCCGCTTTATTTCACTATGACAGTGCTTCTGTATTTACTTATTTTGTATGTTTTCATTATAATTCCCTCATACTTCGTGATCTACATCACCTTTTAGGCTGTTTGGAAAGTTTGGAGTGCGTCTGGACTGTGAGCAGTGTTTTCTTTCTCTCCTCTGCTCTTGCACGGCATCAGAAGAGTTTTATATTATCTCATGTTACATTAGATGAGATCAAACGACTATTTGACAATGGACATTTTTGTCATTTTTGAAACATTTGGGTTGTGAATGAGCATTCTTACAATTTTTCCTAACCCAAACGCCAAACCTAAACATAAAGTCTATCCCCTTACCCAAACCCTAAATCTAAACCATGATTTTAATTGTTGGATTTTTGGTGAAAATTTTAGGTAAATTGTTAAATGTAATGCCTGTATTGTACTGATATGAAATTGTGTTTGTTAATTGGTTGGTCTCTAAGGGAATAAACTCGTAGGAGCATATATATTTTTTGTTGAGCCTTGCTCTCTCTTTCTCTGCCGTAGAATGCTCAGTTGTATATGTTCTTGCCAATCTGGCATGGTTATATCCTTTCAGGGTAAAATTTTTATTCTGAGAGGCTAGACAGATGGATCCTCTTCCTGCAGGGCTTTTTTTTTTTTTTTTTTTAGTAAAACAATACACAGTTTGATCCCTTGATCTATGGACTCAGTCAGTTCTGATAAATCTAGGTACTCAGAGGGAAAATTTTATATGTGAGCAGGAGAAGGTATGAGAGAGAGAGAGAGAGTGTTAGTTGCAGCTCAAGGATCAGAGTACAAGATTTATGTCTGGGATATGTCTGGAAAAGACATATCCCAGACATTTGCTCTTTAATTTAGAGCAAAGACAGTCAATGGGTTTTTATGTCAGGAACCAAAAAGGTTGAGAAGAATGCAATATAAATGCTATAAAGTACTATACATCCTAGTCTTTTCTACAGTAAGCTGTCCATTGACCTGAATCTCTGAATTTCACTGTGAAACTGGAGACTACTTCCATTAACAAAACTCAATTACAGTAAAGGCAGAGGATATACTGTTTTCCTGGCAATTTCTTCTCTTCGTCTTTTCTTTCTCTTTCATTCTGTGTTCCTGTAGGTTAACTGATAGAGCATGGTGCAATGCCAAGGTCATGGGTTTAGTTCCCAAGGAACACATCCTGAGAAAATGTATACCTTAAATGCACTGTAAGGCATGCATGTCATGTCTCTTTCCACCTTTATCTATAAAACAAACATTCTAATTCCTCATTCATAAATTGATGTCCTCTTCTCTTGTGGTTGTAAAGAAAAATAGAAGTCTTTTCTCACTTTGGTTTTGTAGATGTTTTTGTTTGTTTGATCATTAGAAGTTGAATTAAGACCATTGTAAGACCAGGGTTTGTTTTTCCCTCTCAATGTGATCTTGACAGAACAAAGTCTTAACAACATCCCAGACTTCAAGTATTCATAGAAGGCTTATAAACACTAGGGGCCCTAGAGCACTAGTGATAAGCACAGTGCTATGCCGTAAGTCATAAGCGCAAAGTCAATGGGCATTGTCATGAAGTTTTGGTATTTTCGCAATTTAATTTGGAGTTTCTTATCCGTCTGCGACCTATTATACTGTCCATTCCCTCAAGCACCTGTAATATAAACAAAGACATCACATTCAGAAGTTGGTAGTGTAAATGGGACTGTATGTAATGAATTAGAAGAATAGAAATATGGACTTACATTATTTTTTGCATTAACTGCGTCTTTGTTAAATGGGACACGCTCCTTTTATACGCATAGAAAATGTGGTTCAGGATATGGATGTAGGCTCTGTTAAATTATAGATAATATAATATTATTAATCATTTTCATCCACTGACACACAAATCATGGCTAGTATTACAAGTGATTGTATCTTTTATCTCTTATATTTGTTTATATTATGAAAGGGTTGTGAACATTTACGAGACAAAAGGGAATGCAAACTTATCTTCTCAACTATATGTACTGTTTATTAAACCTTCGATGAATGGGTTATCAGCTGACTTCCTTTTCTTCGGCTTTCTATCTTGTTTCTGAACAGCAATCTTAATCGAGAAAATCTGTGATGTGGCTACTAAAAACAGCCATTTGGCACCTTAATGTTTCAGTTTAGGAGCCAATGGATCCTAAGTCATTTTTTAGTCCAGAGCCCGGTAACAGGGGCTTAACGAGTGCGCTTTCAGCTTTTCCTGTAACAAGCTGCACTTTAGTACTATTTGTCTACATTTTCTTTCAATAATCTTATTAAAGCTTGACAAGACGTATGTCAAACGTGTGGCCTATCATGAAAACACAGGAAATGTTAGCACCGTACCAACATTGTTTACTGTACAAAAGTAAACAAAGATGTCCTTAAAATCAAATGTTAAAATGTATTAATATAGCCATGAACTGCATATGACCAATAATATGCAAATTTGTTAACATGGTATAGGCTGATTAGGAAAATTGGCAATTTTGTAAAAACATTGCAGTATGTGTTTTGTACAGTGAATTATTGGCTGCAGAACCATCATTTCTTATATTCAGTGTTTGGGCTGGTACTGTAAATCACACTGCTGTTATTAGTCTGGGTCATATCCTTGTGTAGTTTTGTTCATAGGTTTTGACGATGACATGCAACCTGTCCATGTTGGCATCTGCCAAATTTGGCAAGCTTCTGACAAGTGACAGATGAATTTGCATTAAAATATCAAAGAGTTTGATTGGACGCACAGACTCTGACATCAACAACAAAAGATATGAGAAGTGTTTTCTTTATTTATTTGTTGATTTAGCATTGTTTTTACTCTGCTGTCCAAGACCCTATCAGAAAAGACCTGTGGCCCATATTTGGGTTTAGACGCACCAGTTCTTAAATCAGCTATTGCTTTTGGAGAACAGGTGCTCATGAGTGTTTTCCTCTTCCCTTTCGCTCTCCTGTCATTTTCCTCTGTGTTCCTCGATACATCACACAGAGAGACACAGCTGAAAGGGTCAGAGGTCACTTTGGTTCCTCAATTCATTGTCTTGCTCTTTTTGTTGTCAGGGTTTGTAAATTGCACAAACAGAATCTTGTATTTTAATAAAAGGAGCCTTTGAACAAATATGGACATATTTAATATTCAGAATAATAAATGCATCTGGCTTCATTTGTTAATGTGCTGTCTATGTTGAGACACAAGTGAAATGTTAATATATTTAATAACTTTAAGTAGTTTGAGCTGTTGAATCTAAGCAAAGCTTTTTTACTAAAAGAACAGAAAGTAGAGTAAATTATCCTGTGGTTACAGTTGAAACAGGGATAAGCAAACCTTATCATCGTCCCATCAAAGATAATGATTAAATCCTCTGCAGTGTAGTCACAGACCCCAGAGACTGACATATTTTTCCAGTGTGAAAATGAAGCAGTCTGACTTTTCCAGGTTATAATAGTTGATGTATAGTCTATATAACATATTCCAGGTTCAATACAAGTTATGCTCAATTGACAGCATTTGTGGCATAATATTAATTACCACAAAAATTTATTTTGACTTGTCCCTCATTTTCTTTAAAAAAGCAAAAATCTGGTTTCCAGTGAGGCACTTACAATGGAAGTGAATTTGGCCAATCTGTAATGTTAAAATACTCATTATTTCAAAAATATAGCCACAAGACATAAACAATATGCATGTAAACTTGATTTTAATGTGATAAAAATCACTTACCATCCTTTTATTTGGAAAGTTATTGCAAATTTAAAAAATGTAATGTCAACAAACCTAAATCCCCAAAATTACTGTAAAAAAAAAATAAATAAAAAAATAATAATATATATATATATATATATATGATTGAAACAACTTTACAGCTCACATAATACATGAGTTTTAACAGAAGAAAAATTATAAATGTTATACAATTATAAGCTTCATATTCTGCATTTAAACCACAGAAAAATTGGCTTCATTTACTTCCATTGCAAATGCCTCACTGTTTTGCTTTTTTTTTAAAGAAAACGAGGGTCGAATCAAAATAACTTTTTGTGGTAATCAACATTATTCCATAAATGCTGTCGATTGAGCTTAACGTGTATTGAACTCTGTATATTCCTTTAAGTGTGTGTGTGATCAGCTGTAACATCTTCTACTAATAGAGGCTAAAAGCTTTTACCTGACTCTCTCGCTTATTTATAGAGAGTAGCAGCTTTGAAAGCCAAAAGCCTCAGCCATCCCCCACTTAATAAAAACAACAGAACTTAACAGACTTTAAGGTTGACAGCTGCACTGTAAATCATTTTTGAACACTGAACATCCATCATACTATTAGAGTCTATTCCACACAACACATCGTTTATACATTTAAATATAAATACATAAGTGTCATCTGAAAGCACAAGTTTTATGGCTCTCTCTGCTCTTAAAGACTATGAAAAGGTTGAGGCTGTTAATGTTTTTGTGGGTTTTAAGACATCACTCTCCAGTACTGAAGTGTATTAGTGACCACTACTGAATGTAAACATGATCACAGATTTACCTATTTGTCTCTTTTCTCTTGCAGTCACAGATGAAGACACTGTCAAACGGTACTATGCCAAGTTTGAGGAGAAGTTCTTTCAGACCTGCGAAAAGGAGCTCTCCAAAATCAACACATTCTATTCAGGTATTGTTTTCTCTACATCCCATGAAAATATATTAATTTATCCTTCAAATTAAAGGAATAGTTCATTCAAAAATTAAAATTCTATCATTATTTACTCATATAATAATACTCAGTAACTCAATGAATAATAATAATTTTCTTTCTTCCGTAGTACACAAAAGGTGAATTTTTAAAAAGTTTTCAAAAAGTTCCTCAAAGGGTTTATTTGCCATAATGTTAGTGAATAGTGTCTCCAGTCTGTCAAGCTCGAAAAAGGACAAAAATCAAAACCACAGTAAATGTATTCGATATGACTCATGCACTATATTCCATGTCTTTTGAAACAATACAATCACTTTGTGTGATAAACAAAATTACATTTAAAGGGATAGTTCACCCAAAAATGAAAATGTTCTTATCATTTACCCACACTCATGCCATCCCAGATGTGTGTCTTTCTTCTGCAGAACACAAAAGAAGATTTTTAGAAGAATATCTCAGCTCTGTAGGTCCATACAATTCAAGTGAATGGTTGATCAAAATTTTGAAGCTCCAAAAAGCACATAAAGGCAGCATAAAAGTAATCCATACGACTCCAATGGTTTAAGCTTTCCAGTCGGTTTTGGTTATCCTTTTTTTCGAGCTGGACAGATTGGAGTCACTATTCACTTACATTATGGCAAATAAAGCCTTTGAGGACTTTATAAAAAATGACCTTTTGTGTTCCATAAAAGACAGAGGGTCATACGGGTTTGGAGCGACATTAGGGTAATAATGACTTTTGGCTATGATCACTAAGTTATTTCATAAACACATGGTGCTGGTGGAAGTAGACTTTATTGTAAGTGGATGAACTGTTATAGCCTGCTAAATTCCAGTGGGGGATTTCCTGTGTATAAGGTCTGGGTGTACAGCACTATTAGGGAACATGATGTAATGTGTAATGCCTTCTGTAGTCATTTTGACATGTGTCAAGGGGAATGGACTATGTTTGGACTCATAATATATGCATACTGCAACATAATGCAACATTAGCTGTGTTGTGCCATGCAGTGACTGCAGGGAACTGGAATATCTAAGCTCCACTGCCCCTGGTGGCTGGTTAAGGAATAGCATAAAAGACAATAATTGTCTCATTTGGAAACGTGAGACTGAAGCTTTGTTTGCATATTGATATATATTGTGTTCTGCACAAACATTTTGCAAACATAAAAAATGAAAGTATAACAATAATTAAAGGGACAATGCATCCAAAATTTAACATTCTATCAAACATCTTTTTTTCTTTTTTTTTTTTTTTGTGTTCCACTGAAGATAACACAGACTTTAAACAATATAAGGGTTAATAAATTAAGACAGAATTAGAATTTTTGGGTGGACTACCTTTAATTTTTCCTTGAAATTAAAATATAAGATGGACTTGAGACAGGATAAGCATTTGTTCAGATACAAAAAGCAGATGTACATTAATAATTTAACCCAAAAAGGATAGCACTAAATTAATTATTTTTGTAATCAGGGTTTAGTCTTTTTTATCCTCCAGTTGCCACTGCCTCATTCCCCTTCCTCAAGTTGCCCAACCAAAGGAAGCTGGCAAGTCCATTAAGCTGCAAAAATCTAAATTTATAATAAAAAAAATAAAAAAATGTAATCTGCAAATAATCTGCTCCGTGCACACAAAGGCATCTTTGAATAGTATCTGCTTGTTTCCAAGATTTATTTGGTGATATTACAGTATGTATGGTAATGGAGGTGTCATCATTTTTAAACTGAAATCCATATTAGGATGTAAGCCACTCTTAGTTCAGTAGAACTAATTCTGTGCAGTTGATCCAGACTGAGTGGTCCTGAATTACCAACATAGCTTCTAAACACTGAGTACATCCACATCTTTGTCCCAGTGGACTTGACCTGCTGAGCACACAGATCTGTAGCACCATCTTTGTCATGTCCATCATGAGACCCCACTTCTCCGCTGTTACTGCTTTTTAAGGACACTTTCTAAAACTGTCTGTCTCTGGATTTTGGGTTAACAAGAGACTGAAGGGCCAGACCTCTTAAAGTTTAAAGTTTGCAGTAGCATATACCCAGGGATGGGAGGGTTTCTTTTCAAATGCATTTCACTACAGATTACAGAACATGCTGTAAAATGTAACTGGTAACATTTTGCATTAGATTACTCAATCTAAATACTTTGGATTACTTCTTCAGAACAGTTTTTTTTTTCACCTGTTTTGACTATAAACAAGTTAGTAACAAGTGATAAACATCTGCCAGTACAGTAAGCAAAAATACACTTAAATTAAAAATACATTCTCTTAAAAAAGCCTAAATATCTTATGCAGTGTTGCATCTAAACAAAATCAATGTATCTTGTTTTAAGGATTTTTAGGTATTTTTAGAGGAAAACAATACAAAAATTCTCAAGAATAAGATTTTTGCAGTACATCTTTGCCCTAATATCAAAGGTCTTACTAAAGAAAAAAATTATGATATATCATGGACTTTCTTGATAGAAAAAAATATAACTGTGCCTGATAACAGGTGCATGCAAAAGGGCAAAGGGAAAGTTCCTCAATTATATCCGCCTTTTAACTCATAACAGTGTGAAAGTGCCCTCTTTCTACTCGAATGAATGTGACATATAACAAAATGTTTTACCGCTGTTCAAACGCTCCTCGGATCGCATCATTTACGTATATGGATAAATGTTTTCCAACTGAATAGACTAAATATAAAATTAAATAAATGACAATAAAATGCAAAGTAATCTCTTCAGTAATCAAAATACTTCTTGAATGTTACTGTATTCTGATTACCAACTATTTAAATTAGTAGTGGAATACAGTTACTAACATTTTGTGTATTAAACACATAAAGTATTTTAAATAACTCACATTAAAGTATAAAAAGAAAGAAAAAAGAGTAAAGAAAAAAAAAACTAGGCGCCCAGGACAAAATAATAATGGTGGGGTCCCAGCCCCCATACACTTTTAAAGACACATTAATTTGGCCACCCAGTTGTCCTCCTCGATGATGGCCCTGGTCTGGGCTGGTAACTGAAAGGTTATTGGTTCAAACTCTAAAAATAAACACTCCATGAACTATCAGCCTCGTTCTGCCCTTGAGCAAAACACTCAATCCCAAGTTACTCCAGGCGGTTTGGCATGTAATAAGTCACTTTGGATATGGAAGTGTCTGCAAAATGACAATATTAGCAGGGAGAGTTACAGGATCAGTGTCAAAGTATACCAGCTCTCCTTCTTACTCAACTATTCTGCCTGCACTCTGCCGACTCTCACTGAGGGTTATAACCAATACACCAAAAGGGCTCCCAGCATTTACACATCTGCTAAACCTAATACCCTCTTTCCTCTTCCTCTAAAAGCGAAATGGGCGAGCAGGGTCCTGTTTAACAAACTGAGCTGGGACTCAGGCCAGCACAGATAATGCTGTCTGTGATATCACTCTTCCAGGAAGGGCCTTGTCTCCGTCAGGAAATCTGTCTGCTTCACTCTCTGGTTAATGGGTAGAATGAGGGATTTATTTGCCATGCAAAGTGGATTCTGGTGTTTCTCATTACAAAGTTGTAAGCCAAGCAGGCTTTATGTCTGTCAATAGAAATCGTTTTAATACAGTTTTAGATGTTCTTCTTCAGGGCTGTAGTTCACCCAGGCTTTTAGCTTTCCATGCCATAAAAATGCATAATTCAATGGTTTGTGCCATTTGCCTTTAAGGAATAGTTCAACCAAAAATGAAAATTCTCTCATCATTTGCTCACCCTCATGCCATCCCAGATGTTCATGGCTTTCTTTCTTCTGCTGAATACAAATGGTGATTTTTAGAAGAATATTGCAGCTCTGTAGGTCCATACAATACAAGTGAATGGGTACCAAAACTTTGAAGCTCCAAAAGCACATAAAGGCAGAATAAAAGTAATCCATAAGACTCCAGTGGTTAAATCTATACCTTCAGAAGCTAAATGATAAGTGTGGGTGAGAGACAGATCATTATTTAAGTCCTTTTCTACTATTAATATCCACTTACATTCTTCTTCTTTTATTTTTGGTGATTAAAATTATTCGTGCATATCACCATCTCCTGGGCAGGGAGGAGAATTTATAAAAAAAGGACTTAAATATTTATCTGTTTCTCACCCAAACTTATCATATCACTTCTGAAGTTATGGATTTAACCACTGGAGTCTTAATGATTACTTTTATGCTTCCTTTTTATGCTTTTTGGAGCTTCAAAGTTCTGGCTGCCATTCACTTGCATTGTATGGACCTACAGAGCTGCAATATTCTTCTAAAAATCTCCATTTGTGTTCTGCAAAAGAAAGAAAGTAATGCACATCTGGGATGGTATGAGGGTAAGTCAATGATGAGAGAATTTTGAACTATCTCTTTAAGGCACACAATCTTTTCACAGATTGTTCACAATTGGTACTGGTAACATGATTATAATTCTGATTGTCAATTGAACTATTAAAAGTAAATTATCACTGAAAGGTGAACATTGGGGTTCTGTGGTGCTATCAAAACATTGCACTGTTTTTTTAAGCATCCCAACCAGCCCAACATAGCAACACTGACCCAACCAAGGCAGTGAGTTTGGGGTGGGACTATCTGTTTTTTTTTATTTATTTTTTTTACCAATGGCAGATAGCAGAGTGCTTGGGGAAACTGTTTGCAAACGGATTTTTGTTATACCGTTTGGTGATATTAGTGTTACAGAAATTACACATTATCTTTAAATTACTTTATTATTATATTAAGCTTATTCTTTGTATGGATATTCCCATAGAGAAACTGGCTGAGGCACAGCGCAGATTCGCAACTTTGCAGAATGAGCTGCAGACATCTCTGGATGCCCAGCGGGAGAGCAACGCTCCGGGGCTGCGCAGTCGTCGCAAAACGGTGTTCCCTTTGTCCAACCAGGAGCGCAACAAACATCGTAACATCAAAGATCTGCAGCTGGCCTTCAGCGAGTTCTACCTCAGTCTCATCCTACTGCAGAACTACCAGGTCTGATATTTGTCAGCATTTTCAATCTATTTCTTTTTGTTTGTTTGTCTCCTCTCTGTGCAATGTCCTCTTCCTGACACCCACTTGGGATTCTTGACCTTTCAACACTGTCTTTTTTTCTTTTGTTTATTTATTTATTTATTTATTTTGTTTTTCTCTGCTGAAGAGGCTAGCTTAGACCAACATGAATTCCCATGCTGGTCCACGATGCAAAAATAATTTTCTTAATTGTTTTTTTTAATTCTTTTATTGTTTTGCAGTAAGAATTATCTAAATATCTAAGATGCATTTACTTACTAATGCTTGTTTTCAGTGAATTTATCTTAAATTAATTCTTAAAATTGTAAATTTAATTGGTAACACTTTACAATAATGTTCCATTCGTGAACATTAGTTAATGGATTAGTTATCATGAACAACCAATTAACAATATATTGTTTATAGTCTTTATTAATCTTTGTTAATGTTCGTTAATAAAAATACAATTGTTCATTGTTAGTTCATGTTAGTTCATAGTGCATTAACTAATGTTAACAAACACAACTTTTGATTTAAAAAAATTATTACTATATGTTGAAATTAACATTAACTAAGATTAATATTGTGAATGCTGTAAACGTATTGTTCATTGTTAGTTAATGTGAACTAATGGAACCTTATTGTAAAGTGTTACCATTTTATTTTAGAATTTATATTTTTCTTATCCCAATGTCAAATAGTTTCTCCTTTTTATGCAAAAATCTCACTAAATTAGCCAACGGGGTAAGAACAATCAACTTAATTCAAGATATATTATTTAAGAACAAGTATTATTAGATATATTTATCTTGTTTTAAGAATAATTAGGTATTTTAAAACATAAAATGTCCAGTGTATCTAACTTAAAGATAATGTATTCTTTATATACTGTATACCTAAAAGATATATTCTCTTAAAACCAAGTGCTATTATCTTACACAGTTTTGCTTCTCAAGTAAATTTGTCTTGTTTTTAGGATGATTAGATATTTTTTTGTTACTGGAAAACGCAACAAAATACTGAATAAAGTGCTGGTTTGTTGGTGCAGGTGTATCCAAAACACAACATGCACAACAACACAGAATGCTGGTCTCTTCAGCTGGGTCTTCATTTATTCAATCCTCATTGTTTTTATACTACACATATGTTACATCTCTTCTCATATTCTTTTCTTCTTGTTCCTTATCCTTTCAAAATTGCCTTCCTTTTGTCTTGTGTATGAGAATCTTTTCTCTCTGTTTGATATAATCAGTCGTCAGTACAGAGGAACTAGAGGATTGCTGTTTCCTGTGTGTTATTGGATGTGCAGCATCTCTCCTTGATTTCATTTCTGATATCTTTTGATTTACCGGAAACCTCATGCAGAATCTGAACTTCACTGGATTCCGGAAAATCCTGAAGAAACATGATAAGATTCTAGACACACAGCGCGGAGTGGATTGGCGTGTGGCCCACGTGGAGGTGGCTCCATTCTACACCTGTAAGAAGATAACACAGCTCATCTCTGAGACTGAGGTAGACTTCCTGGCTCCACGTATATTACTTGTGACTTCCTGCTCATATCATAATCAGATTGCATTGGTGTAACTGCAAACTACTGTAGCTGCTCAATGCATATTATTATTGCCACTGTAGGTGATCGATGATGGTAATAGCCTGTGCACTAAGGTGTTGCTTTAACAGCATTTTATCTAAAATGAACAATAGTAAAGGATAACTGAACTGAAATTGTCTCTACTGATAACTTGACCTTTGACCTTTGTGTGCCCAGGCCCTGGTGACCACAGAGCTGGAAGGTGGTGACCGTCAGAAGGCCATGAAGAGGCTGAGGGTTCCACCTCTTGGAGCTGCTCAGGTGTGAGACAACCTAATAATGTAATACACACACATAGCAATTGTCCATTTCATTCCTTCAGTTGGGTGACATTGGATTGTCAAAGTCAACTAAGCTTTATTGGCATGATTGTTAACATTTACAATATTGCCAAAGCATATAAAGATCTTATAGTCCAAAAATAGACAATATAGAAAATAAAAAGATTAAGTAAATGGCGTGGTGTGTACAGCTCCGTACGTTGCTCACTTAAACTGTAGAAACGATAAGATGGGGCAATCGTTGTCATGATGCCTCGTGGTCCGGATGAAACCAAGCCGGGGTCCGGTCCCGGAACGAAGTCCAGTAATTGATGACCGCTGGTCTAGAGCATGTTTATAGACAAAAATAATTATAAATAGACCAGATGGGTCCCCATTGGTGTTCAGGAATAGTATGTAGGCCACACTAGGCCTGTCTGTCCTGCTTTCTCTCTGTTTACGAACTGAAGCATTGTGATGATGTAAAAGGCATTGATGTTGTTGCTGTAGAGGTGATCATGAATTAATTGGCCCCCAAGTGACGTAGGGAAGTAGAGAATGAGGTGTTTTTGCAGCTTGGTTTCAATAAATGCTTTTGTTGCATCAGGGATTAAGTTTTGAGTTTTGAAATTTACAGTATGTTTTTATAGTAGAATGACCTCTTATATGTTAAAATATAAAGGGAAATTTGATTCCTCATGACATGGCCCCTTTGAATAATTGAATTGAACATTACACATTGCATTTACATTAATTACTGGCCAAAGCAAAGTTTTTTTATTTTATTTTATTTTGATATCAAAGTGACTTATTCTAATGATTAATTGATCTATTACAACAAATGAACAATACAAAATAGAAATGCTACAGGCAAAACCAGCACGGATTACATCAAATCTGAATAATAAAATAATTGCAAACAGCTAGGCTTGGGATCGATGCTTTTTCATGCGTCGATAATCAAAATATTATCCAGTTGATTATGGATATGTGTGTGTTTGTGTGTGTGTGTGTGTGTGTGTGTGTGTGTGTGTGTGTGTGTGTGATCGTTACTGCGGCCAGCTTTAGTAAATGGTATATAGGCTATATCACCCTCTTGTGACTCCCAACGCTATTACGCCAGACTGTTAAACAGAGGCCAACTTAGTAAATTGGAAAACACGCCAATTGGGCTTCTAATTTAAATATCGGCTAATTTTAATATATGGATGCCTCACAAATATATCGCTAAAATGACGTGCCGATCAATAATCGATATATCGATATTTTATGACATCCCTACAAACAGCCCATGAAAAGCATATGAAAAATGGTTCAGGTATCTGCAGTGTATTTTTCATGTAGTGCTCTTAGTTCTAGGTCAATAACAGTTGTGAAAGCCCTGAAGAACTACATAACACAAATGGCAGTGTGGGTGGAGAGATACACCTGTGCAGGGAACATTATGTATGATATACTGTATAGCAGGATTGAAAGACTCTTTTACAATAATGACTTTACCGAAGAGCCTTGTACAACATGGAAGCAGAAAAATAACATTTAATAAGAACTTCAATTATCTAATATTTGCTTTATCTCGACTTAGCCTGCACCTGCCTGGACCACCTTCCGTGTGGGACTGTATTGTGGGGTCTTCATTGTCCTGGCTGTATCCTTCGTCTTTACTGGTGTGGTTATTTACCTTGTTTTCACTCTCAGACACTAATAAAAAGTACCATGGTATTACTATATTTGTTTTTTGTTTTTTGTTTTTTTACCATGGTAATACCATGTATTTTAGGACATGTTGTAATATCATGATATTCTTTGAAGTACCTTGGAGTACCATGTAAAACAATGGAATTTGAATATGATAATCATTCAGTATCATGGTAGATGGTGATGGCGTAGTGGGCTAAAGCACATAACTGGTAAGGTTGCTGGTTCAATCCCCAAAGCCACCACCATTGTGTCCTTGAGCAAGGCACTTAACTCCAGGTTGCTCCGGGGGAATCGTCCCTGTAATAAGTGCACTGTAAGTCGCTTTGGATAAGAGCGTCTGCCAAATGCATAAATGTAGATGTCAAAGAACTATGCTATTATTATCTGATACATCACTGTACCATGGTACTGCCATGTACATTTTTATTATAATATGTGATCATGTTGTTTATTCATGCATTCCACCTTCATTTCTGCAATTAAACTGCTAACATTTGAAAAAGTAGCACATTATTATAGACATCCTTGTTAATAATCCATCTGTGTTACTGATCTTTCCCTTCCAGGTGCTTTTTTCGTTCGTAATCAGAACATCTGGCCTTTGGTACGCATCTACCGCGGCGGTTTTCTGCTGATTCAGTTTCTCTTCCTGTTGGGGATTAACACTTATGGCTGGAGGCAGGCAGGGGTCAACCACGTGCTGATCTTTGAGCTGAACCCTCGAAACAACCTCTCACATCAACATTTGTTTGAGGTGAGACACATGCCGTAGAGAAGAACCTGATGATTTATAGGTATTACTGCTTCTGGATGCTCAGTTTCATCAATGTTTCATCTTCCTTTCTTTCTCTCTCTGTTTAGATCGCAGGATTTTTGGGGGTGCTGTGGTGTCTCAGTATCCTTTCCTGCCTGTTTGCAGACTACACTTTTCTCCCTATGCAGGCAAACCCTCTCATCCTCTACGGTTTTATGGTGCTCTTCCTCATCATACCCTTCAAAACAGCCTACTACAAATCCCGTTTCTGGCTCATCAAACTGCTGGTGAGAGTCAAACCTGAGCAGATGTTGTCAAGTTACACTAGTGATCTAGTGTTACTCTCTTACTCTATTGCATTACATAATTCAAATGCTTTATTAAGATGCAATACATCCACCAAAAGAAAATGTATGTCTTCCATCTTCCAAATGAAATCTCCCTGTCACAACTCTTTCCTTCTTCTAAAGACAAATGCAGACACAGATGTCAACAGTACCCAGACACCAAAACTGATCTAAAGAGCCTTTAATGTAACATCAAGAACATTTTTAATCTCCAAGGAACCATACAGTCAACTCAAGAAACCTATACTGTGAAAAAATGGTTCTTGAAGAGGGATATGTGCTGAACCTAAGGTGATGCAAAGAACCATCGACGAACCTTTATTTTTAAAAGAGAGTGCTATGAAATCAAGTCAGCAATAGAGCTGTAGAGGTTCTTCTTAGCATATTTTAATGATCGGCTAAAGTGTCAACATATAAAAAACATATATGAAAGAATTTGTGAGGTTTATTATGGATATGACTAATCAGAATCGTGAAATTATTTGACATTTATCGAAATAACTGTGTCAGTTTGTCTTTGTTTTGATTGTGTCTTGAAGTAAACGAGCTATTGAAAGAGTCTTACCTTGACTGGTTTAACACAATAAAGTAACAAAATTTAGAATGGAATCACTCTGCTATCAGAAAAATTGCACCCATTCAATTACTTAACTAATTAGCTAATAAGTTAAGAGCTGGTTGGCTCATTTCAATGCATGAGCAGCAGTCTTTAGAAGCCTCATAAGTTTTTTTTTTCTTTCTTGCCTTCTCTGCCCTTGTACGTTAGTTTTATTGCAGTAATAATTGTTTTACCTTGGCGTGTGATGTAGGTGTATTTGTGTGCTTTGTGTTCATGTGCGTTTATGTATGTGTACGGAGTAAAGTGTGTGTCTGTGGGCTTTGTGTGTGTGAACACATGTGTGATAATGCATGTGTCCCTCTGTGTGACACACAGACCATTGAGGTGAGGACAAATTGATTGCAGCACTTTCTCTGCGGATGTGAAGGCTGTGACTGTGCAATCATTATTGAGATGGAACCATCAGCGGCCGCCTGCCTCTGTCTCACTGCCCTCCCCAAGTGTAATTGGCCTAGACTGGAGTCTTATTCTATGGAGCACACACAGAACAACCACACACCATCACTTCCTGTAGATTATAACCAACAGCAACTGATGGTCAAACAGTTGGGGGCCTTTTCCCCAGAGCTCAAATGCAGTCACACTCAAGGACATCAAACATTGTGTTTAAAAGAATAGTTCACCCAAAATGGAAAAAATTATATAATTATTTACTCGCTCTTATGTCATACCAAACATGTATTTTTTTCTGTTATTTTTGGAACACATAAGTACTAGAAATATTTGAAGAATCTGTACGCATGTCTTTCCATACAATGACAGTTCATTATGGCCATATCTATCAAGTTCCAAAAAGGACCATAAAAGCACTATAAATGTAGGCCATAAGAGTTAGGTGCTATATTTGAAGTACTTCGAAGTCATGAAATAGCTTGTATGAGGAATAGCGGAAATTTAAGTTGCTATTCAATGATAATCTTCCCCTCCGCCAAAGCTCATGGGCTCTATTTTAAGAGCACTAGCTCTAAGCACAGCGCTATTTTTTAAGTCACAAGTGCAAAATCAATGGGCATTGCCATGAAATTTTGGTATTTTTGTGCTAAGTCTAGGCGCAAGTGGGTTTGGCAAAATTGCGTGCATAAAGCGCTAATGGGCTTGGTCAAGTGCAATTTAATTCTAAGGTTCAGTTGAGCTTGGAATTAGCACTCTCACGAAAATTGGATAAGAAGTAGCGCATGGCCTTTGCGCATAGCGCAAAGCTCACCAAAGTCCTTCTAGCAAGTCAGTCCGCTGTCAGCCATCTTTAGAATATATTTCTAAATACGGGAGTATTTCCAATCATGCCAGTGCAGCTCTTATCTACTTGAATGGGGAAAGACTGAAATCTCAAAATTGGTTGGTCAAGATTACAATCAAAGAATAAATTTCAAATCAGCAATAAAATTTGACAACACTGGAATCATAAATTGTGCTTCTTTACCACATATTACGCTAAAAAACGCAATTTTCCCAGTTTGTATAGCTAATGCGCATGCACGTTCTCCAGTTGATTGACAGGCAATGTCTGTATCTAAAATTTGATTGGCTCTTTTACCTGTAAGGCGGGACTTCCTTTCTAATTGCATTGGTTCTCGCGTGGGTAATAACCATACTTTTATGACACTTTTGCATTTTTTCTACTTTTAATGTCTACTTTTGTTTTTTATAGGGGAAAAAAAATAAATAAAAGCATAATGGTTTGGAACAACATGAGGGTAAGTAAATAATGACAGATTGTTAAGTTATGGGTGAACTATTCATTTAAAGATCTTATTATGTGGGATTTCACCTGTTTCGTCAGGTAAAAGGATCAGAGTGTGTGTGGGGATAAATCAATACTCGCTGGCATTTTAGTCTCAAGAGTATAATGGCTCAGATTGGTGTAGTGCAAAACTGTGTTGCTAGGAAATGTCAGCGCTGCCCTGAAGGCAGAGAGAGGTAGAGTGCCATTTCTTAGGGTAGTTTAAGATACAGAAAAACCAAAAAGAAAAGAGAAAATAGTGTGATGCCCATAGGCATCATATGAAACTCACCTCGGTGTGTACATGTAAATGTTTTTTTATTAATTCTATAGTGAATTATTCACTGTTGTCTAATTTAGAGTAATTTTCTTTACAGATCTCATTTTATAATAAAATTAGTGAAAGTACTATGTGCATCCTGACAAATATGTACCTTGGTGACCATAGTTTCTGTAAATAAAATACCAATATTTTCAATATTTTTGCAGTTTTATTTGGTGATGCTAGTGGAACAATAATAATACACTTCACCTTTAAGATTAACAGATTAGACAGTGAAAAATAAAATGTATTATTTTTTATCCTGTATTATGTATTGGGAACACAAGGAGTTCGTTACCTTTAAAATTTTATGTATTGAAAAGACAATGAGGTCAATGAGTTGAAATTACAGATCATGAGCCATTGAAAATCCTATTGATTTTATTTTTTCAGCCAGCTGAGCTCTCATTATGGTCTTGACTTGCTCTCTCATTGAGTTTACTCTGCCTAAGGGATAAATTGCCTCATCCTGAGAGAAAAAGCAATTCAATTGACTTCTTTTGTTTAGCGCTATCCACAGTGCTTCCTGTGGGTATACAGTATAAATATTTATGGCTAATAATTGTTCATTTCTCTGTCTTTCTCAGTTCCGTGTGTTCACCGCCCCATTCCACAGAGTGGAATTTGCAGACTTCTGGCTGGCTGACCAGCTCAACTCTCTGGTGATCGTGCTCTCAGATCTGGAGTATCTGGTCTGCTACTACAGCATGGAGCTGAAATGGGGGGAACTTAGTGGCTTATTGCCCAGCACATACGGTACTTGTTTCAGAATAAAGCCATTCTGAAATGCACTGATTTAGACAGACAGACTAAGTCATTCATACATTGTTTATTATCCCAATTTCAATATTATATGTGATGGTAAATGAGTAGACTGTCACAATAAGTTGCTTTTGATTGGTGGCTTGTTTCTCAATTGCCAGTGATCCACATAAGACATGAATTAAGGTCACACAGTCAGTGTAAACAGACATCAGTCCTTCAGGTTCAGTGGAGTTTATCATGTGAAATGGACCAGGAAACTCGGAGAATCAGCAGCAGGGTAATGGCGCAGAAATGTGTCACACTGTGACCAGCACAGGAATATCGGAAAATTCTGAAAAGGAGAGAGAGAGAGAGAGAGAGAGAGAGAGAGACTAAGTGAACTATTCTATATAAAACATTGTTTATTTTGTGGAAATGGGCACACCTACTCATTATTTATTATTAACTTTTTTCAATACATTTTTTTCTGTATAATTTCTTTTTACTCACACCTATGTTGTTCCAAACCAGTATGACTTTCTTTGACAGAATTTGCATTTTTGGATGAACTATCCCTGTAATATCATAACAAGAAACTTAAAAGAAACCTAAATTACAGTCAAGAGTGTCCAGTTTATATAAAGCTCTATCTAGTATGTTGGGATATGTTTTGCTTACCAAATGTCTCCTCCTCTACCAGGTGATGAAAAGTGTAACAGCTACTCTTATGGTGTACGCGCCATAATCCACTGTCTGCCTGCCTGGTTGCGTTTTGTTCAGTGTCTGCGACGTTACCGTGACACCAGGAGAGCCTTCCCTCACCTGGTGAATGCTGGAAAATACTCCACAACCTTCTTTGTGGTCACATTTGCAGCCCTCTACAGAACTCATAAAGGTAAAAACAAATCCATTGCAGGTAAACATCACATGTTCTTTTGATTATGTGACCAGAACATTCACATTCATGTTCTTGGCAGGCTCATTCTTATCAAAGCAACTTATAATATAATTGTAGCAAGTTCATAAGTGGGGAAAGGAGGAAGTGGGAGACGGCGAATCCAACTCAAAGGTCATTTTCATTCTTCCAACACACACGATTGATGCACTAACACACACAAGTGCAGGCTCGGCTCTCTCCTTCTTCACTGGCATCTGGCTTGCTCTTAAATATGTCTCCAACTCTCACTGCAATGACAAACAGCTGATAGAGACAATCATAGCCAGGTGATGACCCTTACCGTTCTCATCTCCTGATCTCGCTCTCCATTCACAAGCCGGCGCTCAACCACGCCTCCACCACTACATACCCCCACCGCCCGAGGGAGCCATCCGGCCAGTACTCAACCGCCCCCCCCCCCCCTCACACACACACACTCATTTCTGGAGAGGAAGTCCACAACATTTGTGGATTGGTGAGGCGGGGACTAACCGCAACCTCAACACTATGTTTTTGTCCCCGGAATTGAATCGTCACAGTCACTACAGGATAATCATGGATATCACCATGCAGACACCTTACCATCACCTTGTGACTAGCACCCAAAGCCCCGTCTTGAACCAGGCATTGATGGATGGAGGTTTGACTGCAAGCCGAATCCACCAAGGCCTGGTATGCACCCCTCTTAATACTCATGGGTATGCGGTACATCCCAGCTTGAATGGTGGCAGCCTGTGGCACGTCGGGGTCCTGAACCAATGTCCCCACCTCTATCACCGGGCATTGGTCCCGAAAATGCCCGGGCTCCCCGCAGCTCCAGCAGGCTGGCCCAGACTTCACGCCCATGCTGGGGAGTGTGAGCAGAGAGGGACAGCGGAAACCGGTGTGTAGAGCAGTCCCGGAAGCCGAGGAGCTGGTTTGGGAGGGGGCACCCCCCGTTTCTGGGGAGGAGGAATAGGACAGAAAGAAGGGGAAATGGGGAGAAAGTAAAGAGAAAGAGAGACAGATTCAGTTCATGGAGTGCAAGCTTTTATGTAATTCCATTTCAAGTAATTTTTATGATTTTGTTAACCTCTTCAGCTCTGTGGACCAGCCAGCGGGTCCAAAAGGGGGAACTATATCACAAAAAAGTTTACACTTAAAATGTTCAAGTCTCTGAATACACAAGTCAGGCATATGTGGTATTGTTTGAAAGCTTAGAATCTGAAATTTTAAGAGATAGCCTTCACTTCTGAATTTATGTTACATAAAATAACAAAACAAGGCCTGAAATCATTCACATCGCAAATCAGCGCCACCTAGAGGTCATGTAGTAGAAATAGGAATATGAATGTAAAAGTCTTTCAAATAGCACTTAAATATCAAATGAAAGCACTAATCCTCAGGAATGCGTCTGTACAGTATTTTGTTGCCCTAATACCACAGTTTGAAAGATTTTCAAAAGAATCACAAAGTGAAATATAATTTATGTAAGATTTCAAATACAAACGTCTCTTTTATGCACCGGTAACTGCTGCTGTAAGCCCCAAATAGCTAAAAACTTTATATCTGCTTCTACCTTAGGCAGTTTTCTAAAAAATGAGCCTTTTTGTAATTGTCTGTGAGCTTGCTTGTGTGAATAATCCAATGTTATATCTTAGATGTCCAGAACTAAATATAGTATGTGGTCCAGCAGGAAAAGCATGCTAAATAAATAATTGAAATACAGGTGCATCTCAATAAATTAGAATGTCGTGGAAAAGTTCATTTATTTCAGTAATTCAACTCAAATTGTGAAACTCGTTTATTAAATAAATTCAGTGCACACAGACTGAAGTAGTTTAAGTCTTTGGTTCTTTTAATTGTGATGATTTTGGCTCACATTTAACAAAAACCCACCAATTCACTATCTCAGAAAATTAGAATACATCATAAGACCAATAAAAAAAACATTTTTAGTGAATTGTTGGCCTTCTGGAAAGTATGTTCATTTACTGTATATGTACTCAATACTTGGTAGGGGCTCCTTTTGCTTTAATTACTGCCTCAGTTCGGCGTGGCATGGAGGTGATCAGTTTGTGGCACTGCTGAGGTGGTATGGAAGCCCAGGTTTCTTTGACAGTGGCCTTCAGCTCATCTGCATTTTTTGGTCTCTTGTTTCTCATTTTCCTCTTGACAATACCCCATAGATTCTCTATGGGATTCAGGTCTGGTGAGTTTGCTGGCCTGTCAAGCACACCAACACCATGGTCATTTAACCAACTTTTGGTGCTTTTGGCAGTGTGGGCAGGTGCCAAATCCTGCTGGAAAATGAAATCAGCATCTTTCAGCAGAAGGAAGCATGAAGTGCTCCAAAATTTCTTGGTAAACGGGTGCAGTGACTTTGGTTTTCAAAAAACACAATGGACCAACACCAGCAGATGACATTGCACCCCAAATCATCACAGACTGTGGAAACTTAACACTGGACTTCAAGCAACTTGGGCTATGAGCTTCTCCACCCTTCCTCCAGACTCTAGGACCTTGGTTTCCAAATGAAATACAAAACTTGCTCTCATCTGAAAAGAGGACTTTGGACCACTGGGCAACAGTCCAGTTCTTCTTCTCCTTAGCCCAGGTATGATGCCTCTGACCTTGTCTGTGGTTCAGGAGTGGCTTAACAAGAGGAATACGACAACTGTAGCCAAATTCCTTGACATGTCCGTGTGTGGTGGCTCTTGATGCCTTGACCCCAGCCTCAGTCCATTCCTTGTGAAGTTCACCCAAATTCTTGAATCGATTTTGCTTGACAATCATAAGGCTGCGGTTCTCTCGGTTGGTTGTGCATCTTTTTCTTCCACACTTTTTCCTTCCACTCAACTTTCTGTTAACATGCTTGGATACAGCACTCTGTGAACAGCCAGCTTGAATGTTTGTGGCTTACCCTCCTTGTGAAGGGTGTCAATGATTGTCTTCTGGACAACTGTCAGATCAGCAGTCTTCCCCATGATTGTGTAGCCTAGTGAACCAAACTGAGAGACCATTTTGAAGGCTCAGGAAACCTTTGCAGGTGTTTTGAGTTGATTATCTGATTGGCATGTCACCATATTCTAATTTTCTGAGATAGTGAATTGGTGGGTTTTTGTTAAATGTGAGCCAAAATCATCACAATTAAAAGAACCAAAGACTTAAACTACTTCAGTCTGTGTGCATTGAATTTATTTAATACACGACTTTCACAATTTGAGTTGAATTACTGAAATAAATGAACTTTTCCACGACATTCTAATTTATTGAGATGCACCTGTATATGTTATCGACTATTGATAATAAAAGGATGTATATCTCAGCTTTTTAATGACACCTAGATTAAGCTTCTTGTCCACTCAGAGGCAGAGATATTTGATGAAACAATGGGGATGGTGCATGAACTGAAAATTAAACTGAATGTCTATGGACGAGCACATCTGTGATACATAGATTATAGATAGATGCTGGACACAATTTCATTTCTTAATGTACTTCTTAGAGACTTCCTAAAAATAGCTGTTGCAGTCTACAGTTGACTCTAATGTAAAACATTCAGTACGAAGAGAACACCTGTGTGCCATCATTTGTCTTTACAGTTGAATATGTGACAAAAGCATGTTTCGACAACAGCAGAGAAAGAGAAAAACTGACCTTGAGATTCTTATCCCTGAGCCTGTCTTTGTCTGTTAGTGCCTTGGTTTAGACAATATAAAGGAATGAACTGATAGGAATATAAATCATATTAGAGAAGCTTGATGTTAAAGATGAATTGTATAAAGACAGAGACAGATTGGCACTAAACTGTTCGGCAAAGGCAAAGTCATTGTTAAATTGTTTCTTTTAAGCATGCATAAAGAACTATAATGTGTCCTGATTTGTAAAAACCTATTTGTCACCAAACACCATCCCCTGTATTCAACCACAGTAATTGTCCTACATCCGGGTAATATCAAGTCTTAATGAGTTTATAAGCATGCCATTAAGATTCCAGGCATATCTTAGTGTCTGATTATACGGCCACTGTAATCCATCTGAAGTGCAAAGACTGCTGCTCAAACATTCAGCTGTCGTAGTCTATCTTTTTGTCTGTCTGTTTTTCTGTCTCACTCTCTCACTTATCAAACATTCAGCCTCCACGCTTTCCCATATCTCTTCAAAAAGACAACTTAAGCCCCAATCGATCACCTCAAAGCAGTCGACTGAGCTGTTTCATCCATTTAGTTATTTATTTACACACACGGTCCATTCTGGTTATATATTTATTTCCCTTAAATGTCAGGGTTTAAATAGCAAGTATGGGTAAATGTTACTTCAGTCCACTGCATTTATGTTTTCATTTAACAGAATATATAGCAGGATAACAAAATCACGCTCTGATGAATCCAAACCTTAGCTGACAACTCTCTAGATTTCAGAGTGCATTAGAAACATCCCTGTATCAGTTTTATAGATGGGGTCTGGACCACAGCCCAGAACATCTGCTTCATATGAGTAAGAGGAGCCCCATTCGGCCGTGACCCAACAGGGCAGCATTGCCACGCATTTGATGCACTCATTAAGATTCACTCAAGACGTCCCTGGCAGTGATCCCATTTAATATACAAAGACATCAGAGATCACCTCTATCATTTGTGGCCTGATTGAAACTGATGTTTCGCTAGTTTTAATGTAGACTAATCCCAAAGGAAGGCACCATGTCTGAGCATATAATTGATGTTTAAATTAACATTAGTCATGCCCAGGCTGTGCAGAAGATGAGCCAAATAGGCCTATCTCCTCATGTTTAGGGTGTTGTGGCTTAGTGGTTCAAAATCTGAACTGGCAATCCAAAGGATATAGGTTTGATCCCCTGAAGAAGTGATTTATTGGACACCTTGGATAAATAACTGTGTGTGAAATGAATAACTAACTAACTAATGCTTTATAACCAAATATAGACATGCAGGAAAACATAGAAAAGGTATATGGAGCTTGCTAAAGCAAGCATTACTGTTATTATTGATCATACACACAGTAATGTCAAAATTGTGGCATGTATTTCGATGCTGACATGCAATTTGTTTTTTTCTGGTGGGTGATAAAATCTTAGACTTACATTGGACCACATTATCATATCTAATAAGCAACCTTATAGCAACCATCCAGAACACCCTACCAACCACTTAGCAAAGCCTCAGCAACCATTCATTAAACACTAGCAACCACCAAGAACATCACAGCAACCATTTAATATTTCCCTTGCAATCACCCAGAACACCCTAGCATTTTCTGTTCTATTACATTATAGAAGTTATTGTAGAAGAGACAGAGGGCTCACAACATCAAAGATTTTATTTACAGTAAACTCCGAACTGAGCTTAGGCTTTACATTGAAAGAGCTCTATGATATCCAACATATTAACGAGAAGATTAACGTGAAGGCACTATGAGAAACCTAGAAGCTTAAAAAAAACTAAATTGGAGATGAATGGGAGAGAGAATTATAAAAAGAGAGACAAACAAAGAGAACAAAAAAGAGGAAATGAATGAAAATGGACTAGCCAGAGGAGGTTGCGCTTGTATTGCCTGCCTGTGGCAAAACAGAACTGTGTGAGTGTACCGCTAGAATAATGATGAAGCTCTAAAGCACTGGAATGTGATTTTTCTTTTTTCTTTTTTTTTTACCTTTTTATATGAGATCTCGGGTACATGAACACCTGTGTCTGCCTGCCCTGATTGCTTGATAGCATATTTAAACCATGCTATCTAGACCATATGGACTATTGGTAAATAACTATGGAAAATTATTGACAATAGATGCCTGCTTGTGTTTAAATATCACAGCTGGCTTTTAAACCTCACTGTTGTGAAGTGTTACCCACTAGATGTGCATAGTTATTGCATTTTAGTACAAATAAATCAACAAAAATTGTTATTATAAAACAGATAATTCCAACTCAGATATCTGACTGGATGAGCCAAAGTTTGAAGCTGTTGTAAAGTACTGATAAACGCACACCTGTGGCTGTACATTATAAATTAGTTATTTATTGTGTAAGACCTTAAAGAGATAGTTCACCCAAAAATGCAAATTCTCTCATCATTTACTCTCCTTCATTTCATCCAAGATGTGTATGACTTTCTTTCTTTTGCTGAACACAAATTAAGATTTTTAGATGAATATCTCAACTCTGTATGTCCATACAATGCAAGTGAATGGTAACTAGACCTTTCCAGCTCCAAAAATCACATAAAGGCAGCATAAATGTAATCCACACAACTCTTCAGAAACAATATAATTGGTGTAGGTGAGAAACAGATAAATATTTAAGTCCTTTTTACTATAAATCTCTACTTTCACTTTAAAATTCTGAAAGTGAAAATGGAGATTTACAGTATAGTAAAAAAGGACATAAATATTGATCTGTTTCTCACCAAAAGTGATTGCATTGCTTCAGAAGATATAGATTTAACCACTGGAATCTTATGGATTACTTTTTTGCTGCATTTATGCGATTTTTGGAGCTTCAAAGTTCTGGTCACCATTCACTTGCAGTGTAAGGACCTACAGAGCCGAGATATTCTTCTAAAAATCTTTGTTTGGGTTCAGCGGAAGAAAGAAAGTCATACACATCTGGGATGGCATGAAAGTGAGTAAATGATGAGAGAATTTGCATTTTTGGGTGAACTATCCCTTTAAGCAGCCTACATTTAGAATAATGAACTATATTACTTGGCATTATTACTTGGTTAATACGATTAAAGCGAGAGTTCACCTAAAAATGAAACTTCTCTCATAATTTACTCACCTCATGTCGTTTCAAAACAGTATGTCTTTCTTTCTTCTATGGAACACAAAAGGAGATGTTAGGCAGAATGACTGAGAGCCACAGTCACCATTCACTTTTATTCTATGTAAAAATAATAATAAAAAAAAAGATGTAATGAATGTGAATGGTGACTTAGGCTATCATTCCTTAACATTCAGTCTAACATCTTTTTTTGTTCCATGGAAGAAAGAAAATTAAACAGGTTTGGAATCGATAAATGTTGATATGCACACAAGGGCAGTGATATGTTAATAAGATCATGGTTATGACATCATAACCAAGACAGTTTCAGAATGATATGTTTTTGCAGGACTTGTTTTGGGCTGAACTGGGAATGAAGATTCGAGTTTGTTTGGTTTTGTTAGAATGAATAATAATCTGTCATGTGCATCAAATAAAGAAATATGAAGAAATGTTGCAGTTAAGTGTAAAATGTGAAACAAAAGAAATTGTATCGGCCCAAGTAATGATGCTTTTGTGAACAGCTTGTGTAAAAAGATTAGATTTGGATTATACTCTTTAAGGGGTGTGCTGGCCAGGCATTGTGGGTTTTGGGGGTAATCTAAGGACGCCGTATTCAACTTGAGCACTTGTAGCTCACAGCACTGAAATAGAAATGGACAGGGCAATTGTGTTTTCCGGTGCAAAATGTCCTCCGCTGGTTTCCTGGCGCCTGGATGGCAGAGTGTGAAAAGCTGCTTATTAAGACTGATGGGACAGTTCCAGATTCAGCCCTGTCTGCTGTCTGAACAAGGAGATGCTAAAGAGGTTTAACCATTCACTGACCTGAGACCTGCCTTTTCCCACTATTTGATGAAAGTCTCAGTCCCCATTAAGTGACACTGCAGGTCCAATATTGTGCAGGAATTATTAAAAAACATTAATCAAATAATAATGAGACTTTCAAATTAAAGCACTATGAGGTTAGCTCAAAATTATGTTTGATGTTTCTTATAATGATTCTAATTTTTCAGTTCCGCCTTTTGTACTTTGCTCAATTATTTACATCATAAACAGCCTGTCATATTTTGGTTTGTGGACATGAAATGCTGTGGAAATTGTGTGTTTTCAAACAGAGCCCAAATATTGTTTGCTTGTTGGTGTTTAGAGGAGACACTGTCATGATGAATTCTTTTAGATAGTTCACAAAGATTTATTTAAAGGTGTGGATGTGGATGGCTCGCAAGGAGCAAGTCATGAACCATCACCACAGTGCCCTTTAGCCAGGCATTTAAACCCAGGTCACTCCAGGGGTATTGTCCCTGTAATAAGTTTATTGTCAGTCACTTTGGATAAAAGTGTCTGCTAAATGATGACTTGCAATGGGATTGATTTTCAAAATGTGCTCTTTATAATGTCTTAATAATGTAAAAAATAAGATTTGATTAAGAATATTTAAAACCATATGCAGTATGTTATCAAAAGTATAGATAGGGACATATGTTATAGCTTTGTTTAATGGCATAGGTAACCCAAAATGAAAACTCCTACTACTTTCTTGTAGTTCCAAACTTGAATGACTTTTGTTTTTTCATCAGGCAGAATGTTAGTCTCAGTTACCACTCACTTGTATTGCATCTTTTTGTCATACAATAAAAGTGAATGGTGACTGATGTCAGCATTCTGCCTAACATCTTTTGTGTTCCATTGAAAAAGAAAACAATTTACCATTACTATCCTTTTAAGTTATATGGGTGATTTGACTTTTTAAATGTTTGTATTTATTTATTAAATGTTTTGCCCATATGTTTTAATAGTTCTTGTTAAGAGCTTGAGACGAGGTAATAGTGTCACAGCATCTTGGTCATTGTGCCGGTTTTAATTATTATCTCTAATTTGACAACTGTAAGTTGAAAACCACAGACACACTGGCATCCGTATGCAATCTTAAACAGCAAAAATGTCTTTGCTATGAAAACTGACTTCAATCTAAGTGTACTGTACTGTTGTTGTTGTTGTTGTTGTTTTTGTTTGAGGTGTAGACAGATGGTGAAAAGTCTCCCTCTAGTGGACATTTCAAATGCATGTCACAATCTATTCTGAACTGTATGTTATTTCTCTGATGGATCAGAAGGCTGTTGTAAATCAGTCACAGGACATCAGATCAGACTGTAACTAACTACAGTTTAATAATAAGTGTAACAATTCTCTCTGTTTCAGATCAGAAACATGCAGACGCTGAGGTTTTTTTCTACATGTTGATTCTTTCGTCAGTCATCAGTTCGCTCTACACACTGATCTGGGACTTGAAGATGGACTGGGGTCTTTTTGACCGCAATGCTGGCGAGAATACCTTTTTGAGAGAGGAGATCGTTTACCCACATAAAGTAAGACATGGCAGAAAGTAATATGCTATCTTACTACACCATATGAAACATCCAGCGCTGGGTAGATTACTTCTGAAATGTAATCCAGTACTTAATCTGAATACTTTTGGATTACTTTTAGATTATTCAATGCATATTTTGATGAAAATCTAATAATTAATTTTAAATATATTAAGTACCAGTTAACACTCCTTTCATTAAACATTAGTAAACGTAAAGTCAAACAGAAACCTGCTATTGTCAGTTGCTGAGTAAAACGAAGGTGCTTCAAGGGTCATAGCAAACAAACAAACCCTTATGTTACCCAAGATGAAAGACAATGAGAACATGATTGTATTTCTAATTTCAAGAGGATTGTTGTTATTTTGGAAATTAGAAAAAGGGATTAAACTTTTTATTATCCAGCTCTGAAATCAGTAAGTTACACACTAGTTATTGCAGTTGGCTGATTGGTAATGTAATTAATAATTGAATCATGTAATCCATATAAAAGTAACCTTAATCTGATTATACATATTATAAAATGTAATGTAGTCCAATTACAAGTACTTGATTTTTGTAATCTGATTACATAATCCAGATTACATGCCATGTTGGATGTATCTGATTACAATGTAATTAGCTACTGTAATCTAATTACTTTTTTAGTAAAAAAGTAATGTGAAGCACTACATTTTCACCAATTTGCAATTATAGTAATTACGTTTAAGTACATTACTTGGGCGAAAGTAATATGTACTGTATAATACATTTAAAATATTAATTCATATGTATGTCTGTCAGCGTTTCTGTGACAGCTGAAATGTGTGCGTCTCTCCGTGTTTCTGTGACAGCTGAAATGTGTGCGTCTCTCCGTGTTTCTGTGACAAAATGTGTATGTCTCTCCATGTTTCTGTGACAGCTGAAAAGTGTGCATCAGTGAATGAGGAAGAAATAGACATTTTGAATTTAAGTGGAAATCAAAAAGCATCTCTAGGAAAAGTGATTTAGAAAGTAACTTAAAAGTAAAATAAATAGTAATGTGATTACTTTTAGAGTAAGTAATCGGCAAAGTAATCTGATTACATTTTAGAGACGTGATTAGTCATTTGTAGTGGATTACTTATTTTGAGTAACTTACCCAACACTGATTACATGTAATCCATTACTACCCAGCACTGGAAATGTCAATACATAATATGTAGTAAAACAATAATTGTTTTGATATGTTGGTCATGGGTGGTTCGGGTGTGATGTAGTGGTGAAAAAAAATGCAAGAGATATTGCTGTTGTGTCTTTGAGCAAGGCACTTAACCCCAGATTTTTTTTAAATAAAAAATCTTTTGGAAGCTTCCATTAAGTTAGTTAGTTCCTATTTCATACTGTATCTTGCTAAAAAAACAAAACACTTCCATCAGACTTCATAGAGTCAGTAAATGTTTCTGTTACCACCACCAGTTCTCATGATGTCACTTCCTTTTCCTCTAAGGCCTACTACTACTGTGCCATAATAGAAGATGTGATGCTACGCTTCGCCTGGACTCTGCAGATCGCTCTGACTTCCATGACTACCATTCCCTCAGTCGAGGACATCGTGGTTACCATTTTAGCTCCTCTGGAAGTGTTTAGGTGAGAAGTTGACGCATGCAGAACACCAAAAAAAAAAAAAAGAGCTGAACACCCAGGGAAGAAATGATTTGTGTTTTTCCCCACCTCTCATTTACCTTGATACTGTATTCTCATTTTGGGCAGTCATATATTTCCCAGCTACATTACAACTCTATTTGTCCCTGTCTATCTCTCTTTTCTTCTCCTTCTAGACGTTTTGTATGGAACTTCTTCCGTCTTGAGAATGAGCACCTGAATAACTGCGGTGAGTTCCGAGCGGTGCGAGACATCTCAGTTGCTCCTCTGAACGCTGATGACCAGACGCTGCTGGAGCAGATGATGGACCAGGAGGATGGAGTGCGGAACAGACAGGGCAAAAAGAGCTGGAAGCGCAGCTACAGCCTGTCCTTACGAAGACCCCTGCTGTCCTCTCAGTAAGTGACTATATATTTTATCTGGGGCGAAGCAACCATTATGACTGAGGGCGTATGTTGCCCTCACTTTTAGAAATGTGTAAATTTGACAAAGTCTTTGACAAAAATATGCATGTTTATTTTCATAGTTTGCAACAGTGTTTCTGAAAGGTTTAGTTTGAAGGCTATATATATATTTCAATGAATAATTTGATAGCACTTTATATACCTTCATTAGTAAATATTAAGTTAAAGCTGATGTTACTTTTTCTGAGAGAAAATACTTTATTCTATCCCAGCATAAATATGCAGATGCTAATATAAGTAAGCAATGTATAGGTTAATTTTCTCGAAAACTGTAAGCATTGTGTTTCTGTGGCACTATGAAAATTGCTCTGTTTGTTTTGAGTAACCCGCTTAGACCTGCCCCAATATCGTTACTCAACCAATGACGTTAGTTTGGTTGGACTGTCTCTTTGTTTGACCAACGGCAGATGGTGGGGCGTATTCAGAAAACTGTTTTGAAAACAAAGTTTATTTTTGCAATTCTGTTTGGTGGCACTAGTGGCACAGAAATTACATACTTACAAATTACATGCAGAAATTACATTTGATTACATAACTATATAGTGTTTCTTCAACTTTGGACAATTTCATGTCATTTTCAACGGATTTCAACTTTATTGTTTACGTTATATGAAGGTCACATTAAAACGTACTTAGAAACTTTTTACCAGGCCTTTATCATTTCTTCTTGGTACTTTTCAAATGCCTTGTCTGAATAGATTTGATTGTTTTAGACTTGTCCCAGGTCCACATTTCAATATTAATCTATGTAAATCCATTATAAAAAAAAAAAATTATCTAGTCTAAACAAATAGAGAGCCTAAACAGAGTCTAAACAAATAGTGAAATAAACACAAACAGTTTCAATATTTAATGTGTAAAATGTATTTCTATCAATTTTTTTTTTAAATTACAACAGTTGTACTATCATTTCCACTTCACCAAACAATTTTGCCCATAATAATCTTTTTTCAAAAGTTAGTGTACTTATTTAGCAAGTTGACGAAATTGGTCAGTAAAGAGCATGTTCAAAATAAAATACGAAACAAGTGATGTTTGAAGAAAACAAAGATAATTCAAGGTAAATATCACTTGTCAGCAAAATATTTCTATTGGGTGTCATTTCCAATCAAGCTGTAATTTTGTTAAATTATGCAAAAAAGAGTGAAAATACTATTTAACTGTGTGTATTTAGTATAAATGTAATGTTAGCTATGAAATTAGCTTTAGCAAGAAAAAGGAGTTGGTCACTAATCTCAAAAACCTTTTAAAAATGCCATCACCATCATTTCGACCACATAATACTATTATACACAATACAGAATTGTTCCATTGGGGTGGAAATGGCATACTGGTGGGAATTTCCAAGACTTTCAGATTTTTTTTTCTTTTTAGGATTTTACTTTCTAGAAATTCACAGGGCTAAATGTGCCCCAATATTGAAGAAACACCCTCATATACTGTAATGTTAACATGTCAAATTATGAATTGCTCTTCAGTGAATACTAATACCCCTCATGTTTATTTTCCTGTGACTGTACTGTTATTTACTGCTCTGATATTTGTGCCTGGTCTTGTGCGTGTGCCTCACAGGTCTAAGAAGGACACCAAGGTGCTGATTGAGGATACGGATGACGAAGCCTTCAGCTGAACCCAGATCTCGCTGTCCCTCCACGTTTCTCAGCTTTCTATCGGTTCCTCACAGAGCTGCCTCAGCACAACTGATTCTAAACACACACAAATTCACTTGCACACTCACAAACCCATCCAGAGACAGAGAAGTGAACAGAGTTAAGCACAAAAACAGCTGTGAGACATATCAGGACACAACAGTGATATCGTACAAACACGGACACACACATATGTTGAGATACACACACGGAAACACACAGATTTCCCTCAAGGTACTTTTTTATTAGACTTTTTAATTGTGTTCCTCTATATTGATATGTTTTTGTACTTTTGTTTAGGTTTTTGAAGTTATATTACTGCATACGACTGTTTACAAACTTATAATAACTAGGAATCTACAGGGAGGAGAGAGTTATCATGTAAAATACTAACATGAAAAGTTATAATAGCATGCACTGCACAGACTCAAGCAGCACACTACAACTCATTTTGAAACTGTTGTTTTTTGTTTGTTTTTTTTGTTTTTTTCATATTCTTTTAGTTGTTTTTCTTTCATTTAGTTTTTTGAGTTGTCATGACATCAGAGGACGGCCCTGGTGGCACTTTTAGGAAATGCTTGACATTTTAAAACCATTCAAAAACATAAACATGTTTAGAGTTATATATTTTCATCATATTAATATGCAAATATGTTTTTTAACATGCATTGCTTTGATATCAAAGCTGTCATTTTACCATTTATGGTTTGTGTTTGAGAGAATGGAGTGTGTGTGGGTTTTTTTTTTTTTATTCTTTCGAAGAGGAATAGATGATGTTAAACTAAAAATGTACACTCTTCTGTCCTCTGTATAGATTCTCTACTTTATTTCTTACTTTGACCAGTGCAACCACTGTAAGCAGACTTGACATTAGAAGTAACATTTGGGTAAATGTTACCCACTGTAAAAGATGAGATGATTTTTTTGGACTGTAATAATTTGTAGTGATGCACTAAACTAAAAAAAAATCAGGAATAATTGCCACACATCTTAATTTTTTACAAGAACAACTGCTTACTAAAAGAAAGACATTTTTGTGGAATCAGTGTATTCCCTACATGGCTTTTTGCATCACTTGCCACAACCACTACAAGCCAAAGAGGAAATGCAAACACTGCCAGTGAATTATTATTCTTATGGTTGTGATATCTTTAGAATTTTGTATTATGAGGAACCATGAGAGATGCTTAAGACCGTTATATTTTGTGCATCTAATAGTAGTTCCTGTGTGGTGAGGTGGTGTCTTTCTTAAAATCTCCTGACCGGCACCTTTAATTATGGTCGCAGGTTGGTTATTTGTTTGCTTGACACTTTAGCAGGTCAATCTGTTTATAATCAGTTTCACATTTTGATGTGAAAATTGAAATCACTACCATATATAAACTTTTCTCTCCTTGAATTACAAACTGCAAATTTAGGAGAAGAGAGGTGATACACCATTTATTCATTCATTCCTGTTTTCACTTCTTTATCACAATACTTTGATAGAAGAGAATGGATTCTGGAGTCATGTTAACTAAGTGACTCTAATATTATAATTAATATAAATGTTTTTTCATGGAAAAAAAGAAAACACCAGGGCTGTTTTTAGCTGATATGTACATTTCGCTTAACTTTTTTACAGGTTAGTTCATGACTTTTTTCAGTAGCTTGCGTTTATTAGTTTTTTGCAAACACAATCTTTCAACTGTAATCTCTCTCTCTCCTGATTCTTTCTTTCATTTTTGCTTTCTCTTACTCTGTATGTTTCTTATTCTCACTTGCTCTTTAAAAGGAAAGTGTTTGTTCATGTTTTATGAAAAATGATGTACAGATATACAGCAGGTGTTGTGTCTGTGAGTAACTCATTTTAGTTTACTTAAAGTTTATTGTTTTGCTTAAACACACATTTGAAGCAAAATGTTAATATCAATTGTATTGATAGCAAATCCAATGCAAACCATGAGATTTGACGATTTCTGCACTGACAAAGGGGAAAAACAGTCTGTGCATTTCACGTGTTTTATGAGATTTGTGTTTGCAAAAGAAGATAGAGTGCTATCCTCATTCTAAAATGTGGTGTTCCTGTGTTGTATAGGTCCTTTTGTCTATTAATATTAATGAAATGGTAATCTTGCCATTCTCAAAATGACAGCCATGTTGGCACACAGTGTCTTAATTTGCTCTGTCTTCAGCTCTCAAAACTGACTTTCAAGGGGCACACACAAAATTTTTATAAATTATACACTTTTGTCCACACAATCGATCCAAAATCAGCTTAAATGGATGCTGAACACAAATTTGCCCCATCCACTGCTTATGTAATGCATTGCCAATTGTCTTGCCTGCATGCTGCTTTTGTTTTGCACTGTAAATAGTTTTTTCCCCATTTTTTTCTACGTGTAAAAGAATGTTGGTTAATTTATTGTACTAATTATTTATGTACAAGTTGGAGGTTTTGCTTTAAATGAGCAGTATTATGTAGATGTAGGGCATTTTGATTAGTCACAATCCCACAGTGTCTTACATGTGAATTATGTCAAAATAGTGTAACTTAAGATGCTTTAGTGAATATGGAAAGTAATCTGTTTAATCTAAGTGTATATTTCTACTCATGTCACTTCCATCACAAGGGTTTGTGCCCATTTGACAGGACTTGTTGGGTGACAGTGGTTTTAATATTGTGAACACTGATAAGAAATGACAGAGGAGAGGAAAGGATTGTGACATGTTAAAATTCTCATTAATACCCTAAATATGGGCTCTGTTATGAGTGGAACCCTCAAAATGTAGGGTTTTATTTTAAACATTACTTTATCTTTTTTTTACTTTTTTGATTACAGAACTGGAATTATACACAAGCCCAGACATAATGTCTTCATGGGGGACAAAAGCTATACATGTTGATTTTGCTTGCTAAACTCATGATGTTAAGTGCTTGATATCTCTGCATCTTTTCTATCTCCTATCTCGGTGTTGTATCCTTTCTTAAACACATGGCTGTGACAATGTTTGTAGTTGATAAATAGTTGTACTTTTGAGTAAGTTAAGACTTAAAGAAATATAGAAAAAAACTTGTGGTTCTGTGATTAAATAGAGACATAAAAAGAGAGCATTTCTCACAGTTCCCCCCTTTTACAGAGTAGTTTGTAAATGTTGAGTGTATTGCTATGATGGTTCCACCAATGATCTCATTTGTATTTCTGTATACACTTTGGTGATCCTGTCATATTTGGTTTTATAAACCACGCTTATTTTTAAAACCTTCATTTTGTGTCAGCCCCTTTTTTTTCTTTAAAGAGAAGATAATGACTACAGTAACTGGTACATTAAGTTATATATATATATATATATATATATATATATATATATATATATATATATATATATATATATATATATCAAAATCCCTTTATTGTCACTAAACCATATACACAAGTGCAACAGTGGGTGAAAGTCTTGGGTGTGGTTCCAAGTAACATAACAGAATGACAATTACAATAAACATCTGATTTACACATAACACCGTTTACACATCTGGTTACACAACACAATATACAATATACACCTAATAATATACAATATACAGTATACACAAATAAGAAGACTGTATACAATAAAAATACACTGTACCCCCCCACCCCCATGTAATCAGTGGAAATAAATATGAAGTGCTGTGTTGACATTCAGCTGTCGGTCGATAGTCAGCTGCCAGTGTGTTATTAAGAGAAGTATAAAATGTAAGTCCAGTCTGAGGCTAATAAAGTGCAGTGCTGATATATGTATCGTGATCGATCAAGAGTTTTATATATATATATATATATATATATATATATATATATATATATATATATATATATATATATATATATACAGAGTTGATATCATGATATACAATATGTATGTATTATTTATAATAATATATTTTTTTATTTAGCTGTTGATGTTACTACAGTTAGCCTGGGTGTTGAATAGAACATTTGAGTATACAGTATGTGCATGATACTTTTTCTCTCACTCTGGCCTTTATGGTGACTAACAAGGGTTAAAATGACATTTGCAGACCATAGTTATTACTCACTTCGATTGACAGTTTGATGACAGTTTAAAACTTTTGGACAGTTTAATTGGCACCAAAATGAAAATAAAACTGAGTTTGACTACAGTTTATCCTGTATTAGGCCTACTTCTATTTTTATTTTGCAAAACATACTGAGAAAAAAAAGGGGGAGAAACAACACAATTCTTTATAAAATAATGCATTAAAGTAATATAAAGGTCTGTTTTTCTTCTTAAAGGAACATCCATATTATTTTAATCATTTACTAAATTAAATGTACATTAAATGTACATTTTTATATAAAGAAGAGATGTTTTGGCACATTTTTCTTACTGGTAAGAGTAATCAATGGGTCTTAAAACATGTTTTCATCTATGCAAAATACGTTATCTATACAACACACTTTCTGTAACTATCCATAACACTCATCCAATAAACAAAAACGTGTGCAGAATCTCATTCATGCCTGTGGCCGCTGAGATCCCATAAGCCCCGCCCCCATTTCAAGAGCATGCGCTCTTCATTCCTCCACATCTCCCTCCGTTTCCGGACGCTAAAGAACGAGCGCTCAGCTGCCGCCGAATTTAAAGAGACATGCACCACTTATTTAAATAATACGACCATTGGGGGGGAAAATAGATACATTGTTTCTTGTTTTCTCCTTCCATATAGGTGGGGGTTCATTACGGATCCGTACGCTTGATGCGAACATTTAAATAGGAATTAAGAGGTCTGAACACACTTGGCACGACCTCTTTTCCTATTTGCGGGCTTGAGCTGGAAGTGTACTGGAGTAACTGGGTGGCCGTAAAGTAAACTGGACTTGTAGGGGGGAGAAGTGAGCTAGGTGGCCCCCTCAACCGAAGTGATCTGAGCACGCCAGAACAACCTGCAAATACGGAGGGACGGTAAATAATCGTGGCTTGGGTGGCTGTTGGTGGTGGTGTGGAAGAAGGAACACACACCATGGCGAAAATTCAGGCTCACAGCAGCACCACGAAGCAGATCAGCCAGATCCAAGACAAGGCCTATGTGGTCCAGAAGCAAGTCCAACAACAGCACTTTCAGAAACTAAAGGTAAGAGGCACTGCAGCAAGGGGAAAGGAGAACAAAGTACATGTTTCCCTCGCGTACAATGCATTGTGCATTAGGAAGTGCTGCGCTGTTCTTCTGCATATAGGGCATATCAAAGCATTGACTGTGAGTGTGTGTAAATGCATTTGAAAATCTTACGCACTATGCAACTTATCAACATCCGCACTGTGATCACAGCAAGAAAAGTCCATTTATTTTCGCTTAACAGTCCTGATTCGTGATCAAAGCGATTGTAGTTTACTAATCAAACATGATGAAAGCGTGTATACTGTATTAAAGTCTAATGTTTCCCCCTCGTTGGGTTATCTCTCTTTTCACGGTCGTTTTTTTCACCGCTCTTTGTTAACACCGAAACCGGTGGGAATTTATGTGGGTCGCCAAAAAACCATTTAACAGCCCGTTTCGTTTTGAAGATTAAACCGGTTTATTTTGATTGAAATGAAGTAGATAAGAGAGAGAGAGAGGGATTTTGCTCAGCTAACAGCTGTTTTTATCAAGAATGTGCCCTCATTTCAATTTAACCAGACCGTCAAAATAAAATATGAAGTGTTTTATTAAACACAGCTCAAGTGATTCTCCCTCAAAAAGCAGTTCGATGCCGTTTGAATTGTTTTTGGTGCGAATTTTTTTAGCGGGGTTGTTGTTGTGTGTTGTGACTAGCGTTAGTGCTAACGCAGCAAAGCTAGAAGAGTCAATGAGCTCTCCACTGCCCTTATTTTCAGCACTGAATATTAATAAAACCACAAAGAGATGATAAACAGGCCGATGTTCCTATTCGACTGCTTGTTTTGGTCAGTTTTTTTGCACAACAGCAGTTCAATATCTAAGCTGAAGCTCTGAGGGGTGATTGTGTTTTATATAAAATAGGTTTATTCAGGCGTGTGTTTTTGGTGAGGTTTTTGTTTTTGTGCGAACAGGAAAAAAAAAAAACACTTTGGGTTTTAAAGGTGTATTTCGGTTCGAAATGTACAAAGTTCACTGTGCCTGTTTTGTTTGTTGTATAAATTGCATTATATAGAATGGCGACAATGTATCACTTATGTTAGTGTAAGCAAATGCAAGTCATTCAATGTGAAGAGGCTCCACAATCACCAGGAATGAACCTGGTGACCCACACGTCTTTTCTTTTAGTGCTTTCACTAACAAAATACTATTGTACTATCATGGTTTTGTTGGTCTTGGTATTCTTTAAAGTACCATGTAAATACCAATGTACTTGAATATGATCATGATATAATATCATGGCAATTCCATGGCAGTCTTTGAAATACCATGGTAAGTGAATATGGTAGTAATTCAGTTCCATGTTATATATCAAAGTAACTTTGGTATATACCATTTTAATATACCATTTGTGCACAATGGTACCACTACAGTACCTTTTTGTAAGGGTTCTTTCCCTGGGTAAATGTTTGTGTCTCATTTTGTTTGGCCTGCTTTAGGTGGAGGATGCCTTGTCTTACTTGGATCAAGTCAAAATACGGTTTGGAAATGATCCGGGGATATACAATAAATTTCTGGATATCATGAAAGAGTTTAAATCTCAAAGGTATTTAGGTGTCTATACACTTTTCAGTATTTGAATGTGCTCTTGATCACAAAAAAAATAGTATTAATGAATGAATGATTGTATATCTTTTATAGAGGTCGACCAATAGTTGATTTTGCCGATACCATAGCTAAGGTGATGGGAAAGGCCGATAACTGATTAATCGGCCGATAGTTTTTAAAAGTGATTTATAGAATGTAAAAAAATTATGTTCTTTCTTTAATATGGCGGGCAAAGACAAAGAGTCCAAAATGAATAAAATCCCAGAAGCAGATTTTGGTCAACACAAAATCCCAGTAGTAACTAGAAAATAGAAGCTTTTGGTGCATAACGTAGGACTTTTAAGTATAAACAAGCCCGAAGCAGAACGGTGACTCTTTTTTTGAAATTAACAAATGATGAAAAAACTATCTGTATCTATCGACATAGATTTTTGCAGATAGTTCCAAAAAGAAACTATTGGCACAGATTAATCGGTAAAACCGATATATCGTCTGTCTCTAATCTTTTATCTCCATTCACAGTATTGACACACCAGGAGTCATCAACAGAGTTTCTCAACTCTTCCATGGACATCCAGACCTTGTTCTGGGGTTTAATGCCTTCCTACCACCTGGGTATCGTATTGAAATTCCCAAGAATGGAATGGCATTTCTACAATCACCGTTTTCCACACAGGTAAGACTTACGGTGCATCAGTTTACAAATAGTTGTCTTTGCCGTCTGCGTTCTGTTTCTCAGTTCTCTACCTGTTTCACTTCATCAATACTGGGAAAAGGTTTAAGTCAACATGAAACAGAAATATTTGCAACCCCTATTACTTCTGTAATGTGACCTATTTCCAGGTGAAACTGAATCTTCTACAAGAAAACATGTATAGGCTTGGTATTTTATTCATTAGGAATTGATTGGATTGTATAAATTGTACGTTCCATACCTGAATGTGAGATTGCTAAAACAATGCAACAATGCCTGAATAGCTATTTAACATTGTCCAATATCATGCGCTGCTAAGGTGACATCAGCAGAAAGGGAAATACGTTTCAAAGGCGGAGCAAGTTTTAGTGACGAAAGAAAGTGTTTTAATGTCGATTTTAAATCAACTTTATCATCTTTGTTAATGGTGGTTAATGGTGCGATCCTTAATTCCTTGTCTGGCTAAACAACACCAATAATTATTTTTGCGTTTCAGAACAAATGGACAGATGCTTTATGGAAATGTATTGGAGGTTTATTATTGTTTGCATGTGGTGATGGTTGTTGTCATAGTTAAAGCTGAAGTATGTAATTTCTGCGCCACCAAGCGGAATTGCAAGAATAAACTTTGTTTTCTGAATACGCCCCCCCGTCTGCTGATGGTTAAACAAAGAGATAGTCCCGCCCCAACTCATGTCACTTAAACAAAAAGAGTAATTTTTGTAGTGCCATAGAAAGACAGTGCTTACAGTTTTCGAGAAAACGAACCTATGAACGGTTTACTTATAGTTGTCTCTGCATATTAAGCTGGGATAGAAAGTATTTTAACTCAGAAAAAGTTACATCTGCTTTAAGTAATGGAATGCATTTTTAATATTAGTGCAGATCTTTATCCGTAATTTGGAATATAATTGATTAAGTATGCTGGCGAACTGAGGTCATAGCTTCAAACATATGCCATTTTTGTTTGATAGAGTTAAAAACAGAGCAAATTGTCTTTTTCTTTGTTTTCTCAAATAATACAACAGACTGCTTACTTTATAAGCTGGGAAAAGTATGTTTTGTGTGAAAGTGCTCCTGTTTCGAACCAATATGTGTATTTTGGCATTTGTTTTATACATTTAGAAATGTACTTTGGTTAAAAAGTTCTCATTCTTTTCCAGCAGGTCTCTCCAGCAGGAAAGAGCACGGGCAGCTCTGTGGTTAGTGCCGCTTCGTCAGCATTGGCCGAGGCTGTGTCGGCTCAAAATGATGCAGTGACCTCTCCGGAGAGTAATGCTTCATCCTGTGGACCTCCTGAACAGTCAAGCAGGTTGTCACTGCCGTTGCCCAGCCGAGAGAGCCAATCACAGCCAGCCACCACATCGGTGTCCCCACCTACATCGGAGCCCAGCCCTGTCGAGTTTGACAGCGCCATCAGTTACGTCAATAAGATCAAAAACAGATTTTTGGACAACCCAGAAATCTACCGGGCCTTTCTGGAAATTCTACATACATACCAGGTGAGGACAAAGGCATAACCAGCTTTGTACAATAGTGATGCAGGATTTCGGGTACATAACCACTATGCTACTAGTCTCGCAGAGTCAGACTTTTGACTATTGACATAAAGTCTGGTCCACTTTGCAAATTATTCTGGACAGGAACCACCAATTAAGACAGAAAAAGACTGTCTGACAGACATGTAAAGTGACTAAACACAGTTTGTTTTGTTATTCTGTTCTTTTAAGGGGCAGATACATTTGAAATCCATTGTACTACAGTAATAGACTGGCGTGGAAATAACTTATTCAAATAATGTTGTAGCAGTCTTCTCAAAAATTTGTTTAAAAAAACACCCCAGAAAGGAGCAGGAAATAATTGTAGACTTTGTGATCAGAATTAGTGATGGACCAATGTATCGGCTAGGCTGATTAATCGGCCGGTATTTGAACATTTTACGATTATCGGCTTATAATCGTGTTCACTTGGCTGATTAACAGCAGTGTTAACTTTCCCATGTGTCAATTCCAAAATCTACCAATAGATTTGTCAAAGGATAGAATTTTTTGTTTTTATTTTTTTCAAATTCAAGCGAATTTGAGTAAATATTGCAATTTAGCATAATTCCACGGAATTAGCGGAGATGAATGTTAGTGAAATTACAGTATATAGGATAATACATTATAGAGTAGACCCTCTTTCATTTGTTTGTCATTTTTAATGACTCATTCGTTTTATAGGTAGGCTTACGTTATGTTTGTGCTTTGTCACACAAATGCTGCAAACGGATTTAAGCGCTTATGTGAAACGTTACAATGGGCCGACTGTTTGTTCATGCATTTATTTGGTTAAGTACAGAGCAACAGTAGGCCTACAATGTGTTTAACCTCTTCAACTCTGCGGACCCCGCCGACGGGTCCAAAAGGGGACGCTATGTCGCAGAAAAATTTACACTTAAAATGTTGAAGTCTCTGAATAAATAAGTCAGGCATATGTAGTACCGTTTGAAAGCTTTGAATCTGTACTTTTCATAGGTAACCACCACGTTTGTTAAATAAAATAACAAAATAAGGCCTGAAAACATCTCCCTTCACAAATCAGTGCCACCTAGGGGTCATGTGGTAGAATATGAATATGAATATCATATATCAAATGAAATCTTTCATTCTCAGGAATGTGACTGCACAGTTTATGTTGTTGCCCTAATACCACATTTTGAAAGATTTTCAAAAGAATCAAAAAGTGAAATCTGATTTTTGTAAGACATTTTTGTGTAAATAATCCAATATTATATCTTGGATGTCCAGAAAAAATATGTGGTCCAGCAGGAAAAGCATGCTAAATACATAATTGGAAATATATGTTATTGACTATTGATACAATGTTATACATCATCTAATGATACCTAGATTGAGCTTCTAGTCCTCTCAGAGGCCGAGATATTTGATAAAACAATGGGGGTGGTGCATGAACTGAAAATTAGACTGAATGTCTATGGACGAGCACATCTGTGAGGGCTAAAATTAGTTAGAGTGCCACCTACAACCAAATTAGCATTTTGTGATGGAAGCTGATAGTACTTTTTCAAGTTCTAATTTTTTCTAGTACTTGCTGCCATCTAGTGGAATAAAAATACTTTTTGGAGGGAGGTGGAGTGAACAGAACCACAATTACATGCTTACAAAAAAAAAATCTATCATAAAATTGTAAATGTATACAATATTATTTATGAATAATTGGAGTCTTTTTTTAATTTATGTGTAAATGGTGAGATTTTAAATTTGAGTGTGAAAAATTGCAGGCAGCAGCCCAAAATGCTCGAGTTGAAGAGGTAAAAACTACTTATAATAATACTGGATGTTTTATTTGTGAAATACTAAATGGGGTTTACAAAGTGCTTAAGGCATACTGGAAATGGACAGTGATACTGTAGCATAAAATAGATAGTACTGGGGGAAAGCACCAATAAATAAACTGCAAACTAATAATAATTTATTTTTCAGTAGGTATTGTTTTTAGAGTCTAACTAAATTACAAAAGCAGCAAGTTACTGAATCGAATCTGAATTATTAACCTGGGACCAACTGTCTGAGGCTGAGGTAATGGACTCCTGTACTGTTTTCCAAGTCATCCTATAAACTTATTGATGTTCATTGATATTGTGGATTTGATTCTGTGTCCTTCTGCAGAAGGAGCAGCTGGAGGTAAAGGAGAACAGAGGGCGTAGCAGTGGAGGAATGACGGAGGATGAGGTTTTCTCGAAAGTGGCGAGTCTGTTCAAAGGCCAGGAGGATCTGCTTGCAGAATTCGGCCAGTTTTTGCCAGATGCAAAGAGATCTCTGGTTAGAAAATACATTTTCATTTAAATGTGTCTTGTGCTTATATTGATTGCAACCTAAAAATCTGGTTGTCAATTAGGGTTAAATTAAACATTTCCAGATAGGGTTCCCACAGTCATGTGAAACCTGGAAATACCAGATAATTTTTAAACTGTGTTTTTCAGGTCTTGAAATGTCATGGAAATTTCTATATTAATTTGTTCTTGTCTGCTTTGCTGTAATAGGTGATATTAAATTGGCTAAATAGGCCTATTGCTATTGTGTAGAATACAACTTGCCATAAGTAATATGGTTAATAAAACCGTAGTCTATTTTGTGAGCAAAAAAGTTGGTTCTTTTCAGTGGATCGATCAAACCGGTTCACAAATTGGCCCAAATGATTCGGTAGCATATCTGGATCAAAAATATTAAAAAAAGAACTATTCTGTAATAACAACGACTGGAAAGAGCATGGTAATGTATTGGTCAGAAGGTATGGGAACCCTTTTCACAATAAAAACCCCTAAACACACAATCACTCATCATTTTGTCATGAAATAATGTTCATCTTCACATTGGTAATGTAAGGCTATTAAATTTCAAGGACTGTGTCTGGGATTACAGTTCACAGGAGGCTCTTTGACTGCCAAAGACCATATGAAGAAAGCAGAGGACGAGGAAATGAACAAACAGAGCAAGAAGAGACCTAGACCCATGTTACTGACCCCACTTCTGAAGGTCAGAGTTCACTCATGTCAGCCAGCATGGATTATTTAAGGCTTTGTTCACACTGCAAGCAAATCTGTTTTTTTAGGACTGACTATCCACACTGTCTGATCTGATCATTCAAGCAGTATTTTTAATGTCAGGTGTATCTACAATGGTTGCTATAGTGACAGCAAGTGATTTACTCATACAAAAACTGAGAGTAGCTGTCAATGTGGAAAGTGGACGGAAAGCTGGAAATTGCTATGCTGTGTCTCATGACTTCTCGCTGCAGTGCTTATCTCACGAGGTGCATGAGAGAACATAGGCAAAAGAGGCATTTTATACCGCTGGTTTTAGACACAGTACTCAGTCACCACTCACTAAATAGTGAAGGTCACCTAGTTTGAATTTACTGTGTGGTGTTTTTTTTTGTTTTTTTTCCTCTTTTTTTTTTTGTGATGTTCACACTACAAGCAACTAAACTGATATGAGTAAGATTCGCCAATGCATTTTTGCTGCTTGTCTAAACAAAGCCTAAGCCTTAAAATAAATAGTTCACTAAAAAATGAAAATTCTCTCATTTTCGCAGTCTCATGCCATTCCAGATGTGTATGACTTTCTTTCTTCTGCAGAACACAAACAAAGATTTTTAGGAGAATATTTCAGCTCTGTTGGTCCATACAATGCAAGTGATTGATGACCACAATTTTGAAGCTCCAAAAAGCACAAAGTCTACATAAAGGTAATTCATAAGACTTCAGTGGTTTAATCTATGTCTTCTGAAGCGATCCAATCGCTTTTGGCTTAGAACAGACTAAAATACAACTCAGGCTTGTTTTCACTTCCTAGCGCAATCTAGCATTCTGCACATGGGTCAAGCACTAGGAAATGTAACTGAGCTTGAAATCATGATTGTGCCTAAAGACTGCAGTGACAAGATATACAGTGAAAAAGAGATACATTTTGGTTTGTTCTCATCCAAAATCGATTAAATTGCTTCAGAAGACAAGGTTTAAACCTCTTGAGTCATATGGATTACTTTTATGCTGCCTTTATGTCCTTTTTGGAGCTTCAAAGCTTTGTTCACCATTCACTTGCATATTTTTGGACCTACAGAGCTGACATATTCTTCTAAAAATCTTTGTGTTCTGCAGAAGAAAGTAAGTCATACACATCTGGGATGGCAAGAGACTGCGAAAATGAGAGAATTTTCATTTTTGGGTGAACTGTTCCTTTAAAGACCTACAAAGTTTTAAGATCTTACATCATGTCTGGGTTTATTGTGCATAAAACTACTATTTTTCATTCATGTAGAAGAAAATTAAGTATTCCTGTTCCAAGGACCCATCCTTTGCCTCTGTCGGAAAACATGGAGTCCTAAGGGAATTCACGTTCTTTGACAAGGTGAGTTTCTTTTAATACAATTACCTGGAAATGTCAGCAGCAATGAGTCAGCATTAGCCTGACTATTTATTTTATGGTTTCAGCCATTGAACAAATGTATGTAATGTTTTTTTTTAGGTTCGTCGGTTGCTCAAAAGTCAAGAGGTGTACGAGAATTTCTTGCGCTGCATAGCCCTTTTCAATCAGGAAGTAGTTTCAGGGGCTGAACTCCTGCAACTTGTAACTCCATTTTTGGGGTAAGAAAGATTCAAAATGGCATGTTTATGCATTTTCATATAGTGCGTTTCAGAGCCCATTTATGAGTCATATTCCATTGGTGTATTCTGTAGGAAGTTCCCAGAACTGTACACCCAGTTTAAGTCATTTTTGGGCGATAAAGAGCTGTCTCACTCGGTCACTGGCCTCTCCGACCGCTACATGGAGGGTGGAGGCAGAGAAGTGGACTATGCATCCTGTAAACGCCTGGGATCCAGTTACAGAGCCCTGCCCAAGACCTACCAGCAGCCCAAATGCAGCGGTCGAACAGCTATATGCAAAGAGGTACTCTCTAGTCATATAAGTCTTAGAGAAAGCTGCTTTATTTTACAGATGGTGCTGGGCGCACATTCATGAACACCACCGTGTTGATCATGAGACCAGCCGAATCTTACTTTCTTTATCACAATAATCCTTTGTAATTGGGCGCTGTCACTTCCGGAATAAATTAATCATGGCTGACTGTGAAAAGCACATTGTTACAATGACATCAGTAACTGACAACTTTTGTTTTTGCACAATGCTGCATCTACGTCACTAATTGTCAGTGCAACATAAACAGGGATATAACTGAGTACACCTTTAATTAGCCCTTAATGGTAGTCCAGAATGTATAAATAGTCTTCAAAACAATTATATATGTTATGTAAATGTTTGGAAATATGATGATAATCACTGGGGTTCATTGTTTTGTTTTTAGGTGCTGAACGATACCTGGGTTTCATTCCCTTCCTGGTCTGAAGACTCCACATTTGTGAGTTCCAAGAAAACCCCTTATGAAGAGCAACTTCATCGCTGTGAGGACGAGAGGTTTGAGGTGCGACGATGTCTGAAAAATCAAGACTTTTATGTCAAGAGTGGTTTTATGTTTAGGTCACTGTGATTAATGTGTATCATTTTTTTTTTTTGGTTGATAGCTGGATGTTGTCCTAGAGACTAATTTGGCGACAATCAGAGTTTTGGAAAGTGTGCAGAAGAAGCTATCCCGCCTTTCACCGGAGGATCAAGAGCGCTTCCGACTGGACGACTGCCTGGGCGGCACCTCTGAGGTCATCCAGCGGCGTGCGGTCTATCGTATCTATGGTGACAAGGCTCCAGAGATCATAGAGGGGTTAAAGAGGAGTCCAGCCACTGCAGTTCCTGTTGTACTCAAAAGGTTAAATAATGCTATCTAACACTAAGGCTGGGTATTAATAGAGATTTCCTGATTCGATTCTGATTCACAAGCTTTCGATTCGATAGATTCATATATTTTAGTTATAATGTTGCTTCTGCTGTGAAAATAAAACTTCTCATCTACTCGCCCTCATGTTACAAAAAAAAACCATTTGTTTTACAAAAGGAGATATTTAGCAGAATGTCCAAGTTACTTATTTCTATATAACAACAGTGGATTTTCATATAACAAAAATTTTAATTATTTGCTGAAACGCATAATTATAACGAAAATAGTTCTGAAATCTCGCTCATGTCTCCGCACATTCAAGTCTGGTATGTTGATGATTAGAGAACACCATAACTCATTTTGTGTTCCGAAAATCCATAACACCATGTTTTGACATAAGATGACATTTCTGGGTGAACTATCTGTGCGGTTAGAGTAGTCAGTTGTTTATCAAGTTTAAAAATGCCTCATTCCAGCAGAAAATGCCCTTTGATAGTGTGACATGCTGTAAGATTGCAGAATAAATACATAATTTATTTTTACCGCAGATTGAAAGCTAAAGAGGAGGAGTGGAGGGAGGCCCAGCAGGGCTTCAATAAAATCTGGAGGGAGCAATATGAGAAGGCGTACCTGAAATCACTGGACCACCAGGGAGTCAACTTTAAACAGAACGACATGAAGGCCCTTCGATCAAAGAGTCTTCTCAATGAAATAGAGAGCATCTATGACGAGGTGAGTTCAACTTTATCTACAGCTTTTGGTCTTGAGTTCAGTTGTCATGATGGGTGTAAATGAGTTAAGTACAAACCTATGTTACAGCAGAGCACATACCGATTTAATTTAGGAAGAGTACATTGATCTCTGTCTTTTATTCACTAAATAAGCTTAGTGTTTCATTGAATGTTATTGTTGATGATTTAATAAAAGCTAATTTCTTTTTCATCATTTTTAATGTTTTCATTTTTCATTCCTACTTAATGGGAACAGAATACAGTTGTTGCCCTTATTCTGTAATGGAAATCTCATCTCGTGTCACTTGCTATTAAAGTGTCTCATGTTTCATGCAGATAACAACTTGTTCCCTTTTTATCTTGTTATACTTCAAATAGCTGTACAAATGTAGCTATCCAGTCCAGTAAAGGCAGTATTGCTTGAAAACTTGCTGGGTTGTTGGTAGACTTGCAGATTCTATGCTACTGACTATCAGAAAAATCTAGTTCACATCGCTGCTTATTCTAAGAACTGTGATTTTTTACAGGAAGAGGCCACAACAAAACCAGTTTGTTGTCTTCATTATTTTATGCAAAATCTGTGCTTAAAGGAATAGTTCACCCAAAAATGAAAATTGTCTCATCGTTTACTCACCCTCATGCCATCCCAGATATGTATGCCTTTCTTCCGTTTGCAGAACACAAGCTGAGATTTATAGAAGAATATCTCCGCTCTGGTCCATACAATGCAGGTGAATGGTGACTAAAAGTTTGAAGCTCCAGAAAGCACATAAAGGCAGCATAAAAGTAATCCATAAGACTCCAATGGTTTAATCCATGTCTTCTGAAGTGATCCAATCGATTTTGGGTAAGAACAGACCAAAATATAACTCCTTTTTTGATATAAATCCTGACATCAGCAGTCTCCTTAGCGATCATGATTTCAAGCTTGATTACACTTCCTAGCGCCATCTGGCACTCTGTGCATGCAGCAAGCATTAGGAAGTGTAAACGAGCTTGAAAGTGTAATCATGATTGTGCGTAGAGATGCAATGGCAAAATGAACAGTGAAAAAGGAGTTACATTTTGGTCTTTTCACACCCAAAATAGATTAAGTCACTTCAGAAGACATGGATTAAACCACTGGAGTCATATGGAGTACTTCTGTGCTGCCTTTATATGCTTTTTGGAGCTTCACAATTTTGGTCACCATAAACTTGCATTGTATGGACCTACAGAGCTGAGATATTCTTCTAAAAAGTAATAAAATACTTGTATAAAAGGATTTAAGTTTAATTCATCAGTAACCTTGAACAATTTACAGTTGAAGACATAAGTTTACATACACTTAGGTTGAAGTCATTAAAACTAATTTTTTTTTAACCACTCCACAGATTTCATATTAGCAAACTATAGTTTTGGCAAGTCGTTTAGGACATTTACTTTGTGCATGATACGAGTAAGTTTTCCAACAATTGTTTACAGACAGATTGTTTAACTTTTAATTGACTATCACAATTCAAGTGTGTCAGAAGTTTACATAAACTAAGTTAACTGTGCCTTTAAGAAGCTTGGAAAATTCCAGAAAATTATCTCATTGGCAATTAGCCAATTAGCTTCGGATAGTCTAATTGGAGTCAACTGGAGGTGTACCTGTGGATGTATTTAAAGGCCTACCTTCAAACTCAGTGCCTCTTTGCTTGACATCATGGGAAAATCAAAAGAAATCATCCAAGACCTCAGAAAACAAAATTGTGGACCTCCACAAGTCTGGTTCAAACTTGGGAGCATCATACTGCTCAGGATGGAGATGCATTCTGTCTCCTAGAGATGAACGTAGTTTGGTGCGAAAAGTGCAGATCAATCCCAGAACAACAGCAAAGGACATTTTGAAGATGCTGGAGGAAACGGGTAGAAAAGTATCTATATCCACAGTAAAATGAGTCCTGAAAGGCTGTTCGGCAAGGAAGAAACCACTGCTCCAAAACCGGCATAAAAAAACCAGACTACAGTTTGCAAGTGCACATGGGGACAAATCGTACTTTTTGGAGAAATGTCCTCTGGTTTGGCTATAATAACTGTCGTTATGTTTGGTGGAAAAAGGGTGAGGCTTGCAAGCCAAAGAACACCATCCCAACTGTGAAGCATTGGGGTGGCTACATTATGTTGTGGGGGTGCTTTGCTGCAGGAGGGTCTGGTGCACTTCACAAAATAGATGGCATAATGAGGAAGGAAAATAATGTGGATATATTGAAGCAACATCTCAAGACATCAGCCAGGAAGTTAAAGCTCAGTCACAAATGGGTCTTCCAAAAGGGCAATGACCCCAAGCATACCTCCAAAGTGGCTTAGTGGCTTAAGAACAACAAAGTCAAGGTTTTGGAGTGGCCATCACAAAGCCCTGACCTCAATCCATTAGAAAATTTATGGGCAGAACTGAAAAAACATGTGCAAACAAGGAGGACTACAAACCTGACTCCGTTAAACAAGTTTTGTCTGGAGGAATGGGCCAAAATTCCAGCAACTTATTGTGAGAAGCTTGTGGAAGGCTACCCAAAATTTTTGACCCAAGTTAAACAATTTGAAGGCAATGCTACCAAATACTAACAAAGTGTATGTAAACTTCTGACCCACTGTGAATGTGATGAAAGAAATTAAAGCTGAAATTCTCTCTACTATTATCTGACATTTCACATTCTTAAAATAAAGTATGTTTTTAGAATGTTTTCTACGATAAAATTATTATTTTTATGTATTTAAAAAAAAGAAATTTCCATCGTTAATGGATTTGTTGTTTGTGTGTTACTTGTTGTCTTTTGCTAGGTCACTCTTGCAAAGTTTTTAACCTGGTTAAATGTTACCAACTACTTTCCCTCCTTCACAGCGGCAGGAGCAGAGCACGGAAGAGGGCGGTGTGGGCCAGCAAGGTCGTGATGGCTCTGGCGGAGGTTCAACCAGCGAACCCCACATGATCTTCACCTATGAGGACAAACAGATCCTGGAAGACGCAGCCTCGCTCATCATCTACCATGTCAAACGGCAACCCACCATCCACAAGGATGACAAGGACCACATCAAACGCATCATCCAGCACTTCGTCCCCGACCTCTTCTTTTCCCGCCGTGGTGAGCTGAGCGAGACCGAGGAGTTCACGGATGAGGAGGCAGAGGGAGAGGATGGTGCCGCTGCAGGGGGTGGAGTCACAATGGCAGGTGGCCAGCAGCAACTAAACGGTGATTCTAGGCGAAGACGATGCACGTCCCCGGAAAACATGGACACCTCTGCAGCCGCCCACAGCATGAATCCAGAAGGGGAGGTGATGGATCTGCGGGACCCAGAGGCGGAGCACCAAAAGGAAATGGACGGTGTCTACAACCTGTTCTTCGTCAATAATAACTGGTACTTCTTCCTGCGGCTGCATCAGACTCTGTGCTCGCGGCTGCTGAAGGTTTACAGACAAGCTGAGAGGCAGTTACTGAAACACAGAGCGGAGCAGAATCGAGAACGGCAGCTTATGGGAGAGGGGCGCAGGGAAAAGACGAGTGACCTCGCTATGGAGCTGCGTCTAAAACAGCCGAGTGAGTAGACTTAATCCATATATTCTCTGTTTCTCTTGCTCAGTCACCATTTTAACTTTTAATCAGTGATGCTTGCGAGTGTACTCTTACTACTACTTATAATATTGGAATAGTGCACCCAAAAAATAAAATTACATTATTTACTCACCGTAATATCGCTCCAAACCCCGATGACTTTCCTTCTGTGAAACACAAAAGTAAAACATAGCTGCAAGCACTATGGGTCCATTTCCACCCGGTGGCTTTTGGAAGACAATGCAAGGTGGACACATGCATTTGGCATTTGACATTATTATAAACAGTTTTGAAGCAATTTGAGTAAATATAAGAGAACTATTTTAAAATCTGTTGTAAGAGCCACACTTCCTGCTGCCAGGTGGTGGCGTTATGACCGTGACCCAAAATAGTCACATCCATGTGATTAGCCCTCAAGAATAAACATACATCTCAATTTTGATGTAAATCACACATTGCACACAGAAGATATTTACATTTACATTTATTCATTTGGCAGATGCTTTTATCCAAAGCGACTTACAAAAGAGGAAGACATATACGAATCATCTTAAGGAGACAGTGGTATGAAAAGTGCCATATTATAAAGTTTCACTCGCATCAGAATAGTATTCAAAACAGAATAATGTGCAACAAGAATTATTATTATTATTATTATTATTTTATTTTATTTTATTTATTTTTTTTTTTTAATGACTGGTTAAGTGCTCATGGAAAAGATGTGTTTTTAGTCGTTTTTTGAAGACCGAGAGTGAGTAAGCCTCACGGATGGAGTTGGGAAGGTCATTCCACCAACGTGGTACGATGAAGCTGAAAGTCCGGGAAAGTGTTTTGGTGCCTCTTTGTGTTGGTATGAGACACTTCCCATTTCTCACCATTAATGCCTCGCCATGGCAACACCGTTCAATATATCAAAAATCTGTTCACAATTTAACATCTTCAATGTCTAGGCATAATGTTGTCTAAATGGGGTGACAGTCTCATAAATCCACTAGGAGGAGTATTTAAAAGATCTGAGACTGCAATATAAAAAAATCAAAATTGGCCGATTTCCTGTTGGGCAGACCTAATGACTATAATTATGAAAGTTGTCCGGCTTGATGAGAACTATATATGTACCAATTTTGGTGACTGTCGTTGAAAATGGGGTGCTACAGAGGCTGTTTTACATGCCTATTTTAAACCTTTTAACTGTCAGTGGCCAACAGATGGGTCAGGCCATTTGAGTGTGGCTAAAAAACAAATGCTTTGTTTTATATCAAAAACTTCATCAATATTCACATACTTGGTATCAAATTAATGCTTAAAAACTCAACTTTCATCTTCTGCAGTCTATTTTGCAATTAGAATATTACAGTGAAAAACATATTTTAAAATGTTAAAAGAGTGCATTTTTAAAACATGCGACGTGAGCGACAGTAGGCTACTTATGTTTCATGTTCGCTACTTATGATCCAGTCAAATGATTGAATTAAAAAACAGCATGTATTTCATTAGGCTCATTTGAGATGAGCAAGTTCTGTACAGAACCGATCACTGGTGATCACCGACAGGTGCGTGCTGGTTAGAAATCTGTCCAACTTGCTGTGATATGACCACGTATGTCAAAAACACTCCCACAAGAGCGAGATGGCCGCAGTTGTAGCAGGCAGGCTGCGCAGTTGCTTTTTCCGAGTTGCATGAACTTGCAAGCATAATGGGAAATGACTTGCTGATGACATAAATTAATGCTCATTTGCTTACACAACCGTGATGTTTTGTTCTCTTAAAATTTTAGATTGTTTTTTATCATATAATATCATGTTTTTCATGTGTATAAATTATATGTAAATATTCCCAACATTTTGACAGTGCAATCCCTGTATGGGATATGTGACTGGTATCATATTTCTGAAATATCTAAAATACGTGTCTTTATTAAACAAAACAATTATGGAAAGACGTCTTATGGGTAGGGTGGCCAGACGTCCTGTGTTTCCCGGGACAGGCACTTTTTGTAGTGTCCCAATTTATTCTGAAAAAATCATGTTTTGTCCCGTATTTCACCTTTCCTAAAATTTCTCTCGACTATGTGGCTTTCTCAGTCACGTGAGTATTTAAATCAAAGGTAGCCAAGGATACGGCTTATAAAACCAATAAAATCACACCATGTTATTTGGAGTACATAATTGGATTAAACTGTCCAATCACAATCCCCTATCAATAGACGTCCAGTTAGCGAACTGATTGAAGTGTCAATTTGAAAGAGCACACAGATGAAATTGCGGCTGGAAAAATGTAAAGATTTTAAATTTCGGAAAAAAAAAAGTTACAGACAGAGCCTGGTAAAGTGAGGTGTGAGATTTGTGGAGCTCGCTTTTCCATCGCCCATGGAGGCCGCACCAACATTGTGCAGCATGTCCATACAAAAAAGCATGTGGATGCTGCTAAAAGTAAGTGTGCCACACCAAGTGTAGCGATTTATTTTTTTATTTTTTTTGTGAAGCAAAGTTCCGAATCTGACAAGGTGCATGCAAGTGAAGGACTTTTTGCTTATCATTCTGTTGCACATTTGCACATTCATGTCCTGAGAAAAATCTTGCAGGCCAGGCTGGAGGAATCATTCATACCCTCTAACATTAAAAAGCAGTTAGATGCCCTAGTTGAAGCTTGTGACATGCGAGCGGATGATTTATTTTGTGCGGTGAGAAACTTTTGTTCAGCATCAGTGGATTACCTCCAAAATTGTAGCCACTCATTGGAGAACACAGAAAAACTTGAGTGGGCCCTACTGAGAGACATCCCAGAATGGAAAGACATTCAGAGCAGCCTCGAACACTTCTACTCCAGAATCCCCGCTCTCAGTTTGATTGACGAAACCACGCTCTTTGATGAGTGGGCTTGTGCGAAAAACTTGTCACTCATCGCATCATTGAGTGGAACATGAATAAGACGGCTGTGTCTGTGAGATGGACAGACATTTTCGTGAGCTGTAGAGCAAGACCATCAACTTCGGAATCTTAGCCAAGGTCATGAGGTTTGTTTTATGCCTGCCTGGGACATCTGCATCTGTGAAGCCTGTGTTCTCATTAATGAACACAGCATGTACACCGGATAAATCTCGACTCAGTGTAACAGTCATGAAGGCAATGCATTTGGTACATCTTAATTTTGGACTGGACTGCTCTGCATTTTACGATAAACTCTAGAAAGACAAATGCACACTAGAAAAATTGCTGCCAGCGAAAAGTACAAGGTGACAACGTAGTTTTTCATTGTGTAGTTTTTATCAGACTACACGATGATGACTCTAAGACATTATAGATATTACAGTTTCATTTTCTGTTAATGCATGATCTTCTGTAAAGCTGCTTTGAAACTATGAATGTTGTGAACGGCGCTATACAAATAAAAATGACTTGACAACAGTTACAGATGCACCCTCTACTTCGCATTGATCTGTGCCTCGGTAAGGATATGTCAATTTCATTTTTGCTGGGAGGGGGGCTGTCCCTTTCGTTTTCCTATTTTTTACTTAAGAATGCCCTTAAAACACGTTAAGTGTTGCATAAAGCCCCTTAAGTAAACCTTAAGGTTGGGAAGATAAAGGGTTTCAAAAAACAAGATGGTTTAGTTTATATAACCAATTGAAGAGTACAGTAGGTCAAGGTGATTTCGCGATTGAAAAACTATTGCAGGAGTACATATTTGACCATCACATAATATGAGAAATCGCCAACAAGCTGGAGGGCAATCTAATAGGAACACACACACACAAATGTGCCTAGTATTTTCTGCTCTCTGCATTTTTATAAACTGTATAAATGGATGCATTAAAATCATGATGCAAGTTCATTTACGATATATCACGAATATATATATATACAGGTGCATCTCAATAAATTAGAATGTCGTGGAAAAGTTCATTTATTTCAGTAATTCAACTCAAATTGTGAAACTCGTGTATTAAATAAATTCAATGCACACAGACTGAAGTAGTTTAAGTCTTTGGTTCTTTTAATTGTGATGATTTTGGCTCACATTTAACAAAAACCCACCAATTCACTATCTCAAAAAATTAGCATATGGTGACATGCCAATCAGCTAATCAAATCAAAACACCTGCAAAGGTTTCCTGAGCCTTCAAAATGGTCTCTCAGTTTGGTTCACTAGGCTACACAATCATGGGGAAGACTGCTGATCTGACAGTTGTCCAGACGACAATCATTGACACCCTTCACAAGGAGGGTAAGCCACAAACATTCATTGCCAAAGAAGCTGGCTGTTCACAGAGTGCTGTATTCAAGCATGTTAACAGAAAGTTGAGTGGAAGGAAAAAGTGTGGAAGAAAAAGATGCACAACCAACCGAGAGAACCACAGCCTTATGAGAATTGTCAAGCAAAATCGATTCAAGAATTTGGGTGAACTTCACAAGGAATGGACTGATGCTGGGGTCAAGGCATCAAGAGCCACCACACACAGACGTGTCAAGGAATTTGGCTACAGTTGTCGTGTTCCTCTTGTTAAGCCACTCCTGAACCACAGACAACATCAGAGGCATCTTACCTGGGCTAAGGAGAAGAAGAACTGGACTGTTGCCCAGTGGTCCAAAGTCCTCTTTTCAGATGAGAGCAAGTTTTGTATTTCATTTGGAAACCAAGGTCCTAGAGTCTGGAGGAAGGGTGGAGAAACTCATAGCCCAAGTTGCTTGAAGTCCAGTGTTAAGTTTCCACAGTCTGTGATGATTTGGGGTGCAACGTCATCTGCTGGTGTTGGTCCATTGTGTTTTTTGAAAACCAAAGTCACTGCACCCGTTTACCAAGAAATTTTGGAGCACTTCATGCTTCCTTCTGCTGACCAGCTTTTTAAAGATGCTGATTTCATTTTCCAGCAGGATTTGGCACCTGCCCACACTGCCAAAAGCACCAAAAGTTGGTTAAATGACCATGGTGTTGGTGTGCTTGAGTGGCCAGCAAACTCATCAGACCTGAACCCCATAGAGAATCTATGGGGTATTGTCAAGAGGAAAATGAGAAACAAGAGACCAAAAAATGCAGATGAGTTGAAGGCCAATGTCAAAGAAACCTGGGCTTCCATACCACCTCAGCAGTGCCACAAACTGATCACCTCCATGCCACGCCGAATTGAGGCAGTAATTAAAGCAAAAGGAGCCCCTACCAAGTATTGAGTACATATATAGTAAATGAACATACTTTCCAGAAGGCCAACAATTCACTAATAATGTTTTTTTTATTGGTCTTATGATGTATTCTAATTTTTTGAGAGAGTGAATTGGTGGGTTTTTGTTAAATGTGAGCCAAAATCATCACAATTAAAAGAACCAAAGACTTAAACTACTTCAGTCTGTGTGCACTGAATTTATTTAATACACGAGTTTCACAATTTGAGTTGAATTACTGAAATAAATGAACTTTTCCACGACATTCTAATTTATTGAGATGCACCTGTATATATATATATATATATATATATATATATATATATATATATATATATATATATATATATATATATATATATCTAGGCTATATATCTTACAGTCTTACTGACCAGCACTAATATTCTTAATTTGGCAATCAGTTCTCTGCACAGTTAAACAAGCATCTTAACATCTCGCACCACCGTCCACCCCTTACCTGAGACAAATTCACAGGTGTCTTTCTCAAGAGGGCTCTGTAAAACAGAATCCTTCATTAATTGGTCCGCATGCAAAACTCAGAACGTTTTTTTTTTACTTACATGGGAAAGATTTGAACTCAAAGTGTTTGAATCTATTAATTACCAGGACTGTACATCATACAAATGGAAATCAGCCTGTTTCCTCCAGAAATTAGTTTGAAAAAAATCTTTATGCAGTAATCTCAAATGACTGTGATTGGTGCAGCCTGAAAATTGCTAAGGAAAGGAACAGTTCTCACGTGACAACGCTCCCCTCGAGCATTTATTCGCCACTTCAGAAGAGGTCGGACAATAATTTACATATTAAAGTTAAAGTATTTTCTATGTGGTAAAATTGCCCAAATGTTGGTCGGGACATTTCCGATCTTCTGAAAGTAGGTAGGGACATGTTGTATCCATAGTAACAGTAGAATTTTATTATAATAAAACCTTGCTCACTGTAGTAAATCCCTTAATGGTTTCTTTTAGCTAAGAGAAGTGTCTAAGGGATTATATCCAATACCCTCATGTAATTTCCTTAGTAGGTAAGGGAAAACACAAGTGTTATACTTAAGGGAAAAACTTAAGATGTTTTATGCAACCGGGCATTGGACCTTACTTGTTATTCTTATTAAATAATATATTAATACAATAAATCTTCATTCTGTTTAGGCAATAGTGTGAGGTTTCCATGGTTACATGGGCTGGCCTTTCTCAGTTTAGAAACGGCATCAACCACGTGATCATTTAGAGCGATCCAGAGGAATTATCTTTTATCTGCTAATTATCTGCTAATAGCACTTGCATTGAAACCAGTTATTTTAGAAGTTCTTATAATATTTATAATCTTGTAAACATAATGTTGTGCAATAAAATGTTGTCACTTCATATGTGGTTTGAGAGGTGTTTCTAACATTAGTTTTGTTTAGATCCCAAACTTTATATCTTACTCTCCCACCTTTATCACATTTTATGAAAAAAAAGACTTGTCCTGTCCTTAGAAAAATCTTTCATATAAATGATCTTTTTGTATTATTCTCAAATTCATTTTGTTTTTATGCCAATTCCTGCCTCGTTTACTCAGATAATTGTGCAGATGTGATCTTTTAGGAATCAGTCACCAATGGAGCTTGGCTATCCTCTATTGGACGTTTCTGGTACTGCGTCTCAGCACACTGCCACTTGACATAATATTTGGAACAGAAAGGGCATTGATTTTCTAGTATTTTTATTACTTTTTATTTATATAAAAAATAAAAAGTTTGTGCAGTACATTTTCATTAAAATAAAGAAACTTCTATAGCTTAACGAATATTTCTTTTTATTTCACTTTAAAAACTGCTTTCCCTTACACAATAAACTGCCATGGCAACAGTATTTAAGATATCAAATATCCTTTTACAATTTTACATCATCATTGTCTTGACATTATTCTAAAGAACTTTGAAGCAATTCACATAAACACGAGGTCTGTTTCAAAGTCTGTTAAAATTGCCTTCCTGCTGCCAGTTGGTGGCGCTGTGACCGTGACCCACAATAGCCACTTAAATGTGATCAGCCCCCATTACAAAACATACAGCTGAATTTATCAAAATCCTACAATGCACACAGAAGTTATAAGGAACTTCCTTAATTTATTGCCTCGCCATGGCAACACCGTTCAAAATATCATAAATCCGTTCGTAATTTAGCATCTACAATGTCTTGGCATAATATTGCCAAAGTTTGGTGCCTGTCACGTAAATCCCCTAGGGGGAATATTCAACCTCAGTTCAGGGCCTGCAATTAAAAAAAAATGCACATTCAATCCAAAATAGCCGACTTCCTATTGAGTGGAGCTAATGACTGTAATTTTGAAAGTTGTCCGGCTTGATGAGAACAATATATGTAGCAAGTTTGGTGAGAAGAAACGGACCCACCACTTTTGTCAAAAGGCGGCACTACAGAGCTCCCCAGCCACGCCCATGTGTTAACTTTTGCCCAGGCCTAATGGCCGACAACTCTGATGTGTGCAAAATATCATGAAAATTCAAGCGTGCCAAGTACCTCAAAAACATGTGAATATACATAAAAAGGAATAATGTAATTGAATGTGTTGCCATGGTAACACTGTTTAAGATATCAAGAATCCCTTCAGAATTTTAAATCTGCACTCTCTTGACATTATTCTAAAGAAATTTGAAGCAATTCAGGTAAACATAAGAGGGATATTTCAAAGTCTATTAATTGTGCCACACTTCCTTCCGCCAGTTGGTGGTGCTACGACCGTTACCCAAAATAGCCACATCAATGTGATCAGCCCGCAAGGCCAAACATTTGGCTCAACTTTGATGTAAATCACACAATACACACGGAAGATATGCAACACTTTTTCCCATTTTCTATGTTATTTTATCGTGTCGCCATGGCAACACCATTCGTTTCCATGAAAAAAGAATAATCCTTAGAAGAACAAGAGGGTCTCTGCACTTTCAGTGCTTGGGCCCTAATAATAATCCTTAGAAGAACAATAGGGTCTCCGCACTTTCAGTGCTTGGGCCCTAATAATCCTTAGAAGAACAATAGGGCCTCCGCACTTTCAGTTCTTGGGCCCTAATAATAATAATCCATAGAAGAACAATAGGGTCTCCGTACTTTCAGTGCTTGGATCCTAATAATAATAATAATCCTTAGAAGAACAATAGGGTCTCCGCACTTTCAGTGCTTGGGCCCTAATTAATATAATGAAAGTGGATATTGACTGTGCTGTTAAGATTCAAAAAAGATAAGGAAAAAAAAAAACACTATAAAAACCATAAAGTAGTCGATATAACTTGTGCACTACATACCAAGTTTGTTCACTTATGTGATGAACAGACCATATCAAATCATAGGTCAGCCGAGTATGCGGTGCCCAAATCAAAGATGGTGAGTACGGCACAGGTTGGACATCAATAACATCAAATGTCATTTGTGCTTTTGTGTCTTGTGACCTAACGTCATGAGATCAAACCTGCACCATAGACATCATATTTGATTTTTCTTCAGAAAATGTTAAAATCTAGTTTTAAATGTACATTCAAGTAATGCAAGTAATAATTACTTTTGTTTTATCAGGCGAGGTGGAGTTAGAGGAATATTACCCAGCTTTCTTGGACATGGTACGCAGTCTACTGGATGGAAACTTAGAGGCCACTCAGTATGAGGACACACTGAGAGAGATGTTCACCATCCATGCTTACATCGGCTTTACTGTCGACAAGCTCATCCAGAACATTGTCAGACAGGTGGGTCAAAGAATCAGGCTGAGCTGAGTTTCTTATCATTTTGTAGACAGAGAGTCAGACTGCTGATCTGATTGTCTTTTAGTTTTATATACAAACATTTACTTGCAGTACAAATGTTTTAACTATTGTCTGATTTCCTGTATTGCCATAAAGGCGCCAATAATCATTCTGTGTGATCTGTAACATGCTCATCTTGTGTCTGATTGGCTTCGACAGCTTCAACACCTGGTCAGTGATGAGGTGTGTTTGCAAGTGACTGAGCTGTACCTCACGGAACGGAAGAGAGGGGCTGCAGGGGGGAATCTGTCCTCCCAGTGTGTCCGCGCTGCTTGGGAAGCCAGCTACCAATGGAAAGCAGAGAGAGTCATGGCTGAGGAGAACTGCTTTAAGGTTGACACTTGCATTGTGCCCAAACCTAATAATAGTTTAATAGTATCCTTTAATAGTTATTACTGTTCCTACATTTGATCAATATTTATCTGGAAATCTTTTTTTAAATTTTATATTCACCCAAGCTGGTTTTCCATCCTGAGTTACAACATCATCTTGAATTGCTTATTTTATTTTCATTTTTCCACATTCCCTTTTAAAATAGCAATTTGGTGTTGAACTCAGGACATTTTTCTAATTCATGTATTGTCGTTTGAAAATCTTGTAGTTTATGCCTGTTTTGTGATGATTTTTTTAGTTAATATTATTTACTCTGTTGCCGTTGGTAGGTGATGTTCATTCAAAACAAAGGTCAGGTGACTTTAACAATTGAGCTACTGGACACAGAAGAGGCCCAGGGTGATGACCCGCTGGATATTCAGGTACCACCACAGGAATATTATAAAGGGGACAAGTTTCACCTGAAGCTGTTTATCTGCATCATCTGGAAGCAAAGCTTAAAATCTTAAAGGAATATTACGGGTTCAATACAAGTTAAGCTCAATCAACAGCATTTGCAGCATACTATTGATTACCACAAAAAATTATTTCGACTATTTTCTTAAAAAAAAAAAAAAAAAATTGAGGTTGCAGTAAATGAGGCCAATTTTTTGAGGGTTTAAAGCAGAAATGTGAAGCTTATAATTTTATAAAAGCAGTATAATTTACAGTAATTCTTCTGTTAAAACTCATGTATTATTTCAGCTGTAAAGTTGTTTATATTGTAGTTTTTACAGTAATTTTTGGGTTTTAGGGTATGTTGACATATCGTCATGGCAATGAAGTTGTAAAATTAGATATAACTTTACATACAAAAGAAAAGAATGTGATTTTATCACAATACAATCATGTTAACACACATTGATTGTCTTGTAACTATACTTTTGAAATATTGAGTATTTTAACATTAAGAATTAGCCCCCATTCACTTCCATTGTAAGTGCTTACTGTAACTTCAATTTTTGCTTTTTTTAAAGAAAAGGGGGGCAAGTCAAAATAAATTGTTGTAATCAGTATTATGCCACAAATGCTGTCAGTTGAGCTTAACTTGTATTGAACCCAAAATATTCCTTTAAAGCCCTCGTGAAGTGCCTTGACGAGTGCAGTTCTATTTGGTGTTTTGACGTATTTTCTACTGAAACAGGATGTGGGGCAGGACATGTTTAACGACTCATCCCATTTAAAAAAATAGCTAATAGGGTTTAGTTAACAGCCACACACGCATATACCCCTTTACACCATGCTGCACGTGTCAGAGCCACTTACTGGGGAAACTTGAGAAGTGATCTCAATACCGGCCAACTTTTCCAAAGACTTGAGAACCGAACGATGATCTAACTGACAACATTAATCCATAACCAGCCCACAAACACACACAGTACATTGTGGTCTTTGCTTACGACAAGGCTGGAGCTGTTGTGCAAGTCCAATGCAGGTGAATGAGAAACAAGAATGAGATCACAATACACTGATTAAGCATAAAGAATAAAAAACACTTACTCGAGCTGTACATCCTAAGACAAAAACGCAAAAAATATAAATAAACTCCAGCTACTTTCCTCGCTTTCATCTACCCCATTGGTGCGTCCCATTCAGAATTGATCATCCCTGGGGCCTGGGTAGCTCAGCGAGTAAAGACGCTGACTACCACCCCTGTAGTCGCGAGTTCGAATCCAGGGCATGCTGAGTGACTCCAGCCAGGTCTCCTAAGCAGACAAATTGGCCCGGTTGCTAGGGAGGGTAGAGTCACATGGGGTAACTTCCTCATGGTCGCTATAATGTGTGATTCTCGCTCTCGTGGGGCGCGTGGAAAGTTGTGCGTGGATGCCGATGAGAATAGTGTGAAGCCTCCACACACGCTACGTCTCCGCGGTAAAACGCTCAACATGCCACGTGATAAGATGCGCGGACTGACGGTCTCAGACACGGAGGCAACTGAGATTCGTCCTCTGCCACCCGGATTGAGGCGAGTCACTACGCCACCACGAGGACTTGGGAATTGGGCATTCCAAACTGGGGAGAAAAAAAATAGAATTGATCATCCCTATCTATTCCCTTCTTTATTTCGGTTAGAACACAGCTAGACACGCGTTCTCATTCTAGAAAGCATTTAATTGGACAAGGTTTCTATGTGATGTCATGGATATTCCAGAATCTTTTAGCCGGAAGAGAAAGATTGCAGATTTTTTTATGCTTATATCTTCTGAAATTTAATTTTGTCAATGTTTAGAAGTACACTAGCATATACTGTAGATGACCTTCAAGCTAATAGGAATGGACTAAAAGCACCAAAACTAAAAAAAAAATATTTTTGTAGACATGGAGAAAAAAACGTTTGTTTCACTTTGGTGTTAAGCCCAAAGTGTACTTTGGTTAGACACAAACGCTAGGCATCTGCATACAGGATACTAGACTAATTCCGTCATCAGCAGAGTGCTCAAGCACTGAATGCATGTGGCCAGATTTTTCTAATCACGTGTGCCCAGAATTATTTGCACTATTTAGTGGGTCTACAAGGTGGCAGCACTCACAGTTGAGCCGTTTAGCCGCTGCTAAACAACAGGAGACGAAGGTGGAAACAAGAACAGTGGATGTGCACATCAAGAACGAGCATGTGAGGAGGCCAGGAGACACCTGCATTTGCATAACTTGAGTCTGAAAAAATATAAAGACATCTTTATGGGTCTAAACTCCCAAGAGGGTATAGCTGCAGCCTGGAGATCTCCAAATGAGGGTGGAATCTTCAAAATAGGGAAGAGTAACTCCAGAAAGGGGTTGGGCTTAGGGAAAGGTTTAGGTTAGGGGCTCTGTATATATTTGCTGGCGATTTGGTGCTCCTGCGTGCATGCGCCAACTGCCCGTGTATGCGCGCGCTGCCTAATGAAGTATGCTTTGACAGGCTGAAGGCCAAAGTATACTTCAGTGGTCCTTGCAGACCTGCTGATCAGAATGCGTATGCGTGACGCAGATTTCGTCTCTACGCTCTGCCCAGATTTTCTCGACAGATGGACAGTCCTTGTCTGTGTACATCGTCGGCACATGTGCCTCTCGTTGACTGTTCTAAAAGAGTATCACAAAGCAGTCGTAGTGTACATGCGTCGAACAAGTTCATATTCGCTCGCATTCAAAAGAGTATACTTTAAAAGGCAACACGGTCGACCATCGCAATCCAATACGGAACGCAGAAAAACATAGTATACCCAGGCCTTAAGCCTTCGACTGTACGCAGATGCCACTTCTGCATTGCAGTCATCCACAAACCTGACTGCGGTCCAGCCGAATCCCAAACCTCCTCTCCCTTTTAAACATACTCTTTATTGTCAGTAGAACCCGGGTCCACATCAAAACCTTTTGTACGCAAGTGTTCAGTTCAGATAATCCACATATCCTGAAACAGCCCAGTTACTCCCCTAATTTTCATTATTTTATCCAAAATGTGAGTGATTTCCATAGAGGTTTAGAAATCTGCAAATTAATCAGGTCATTAGTTTGGATGTGGCATGGAATTTAGCAGATATTCAATTGTTTGTGTATTGTCTAAAATATTAATTTTGGTAGTATTTATATTTGCCATGTTTGGAAGTATTTCTTATTTGTGTGTGTTTTAGAGCCTGTCAAATTACATGGAGCAGTATATAGGGACTGAGTCAGTGTGCTTTCAGACAGAGGGCTACTACTTCAAGCCTGTATTTTTACCCAGGTAAGATCTATCTAACCACAATATCAACCATTTAAATTTCTCTTTTGCATCCAGAAAAGTTTTAGTTGCAACTCTAAATCCTGAAAGAGCGTTATTAACACTTACCTGCAGGAATCTGAGGCATTTCCGCGGCTGGCAGCTGAAGCAGGTGGAAGCCATGCGCTGCCGGAGAGAGTGGCATCGGAAGATGGGTGTTGAGACAGCCGGGAATCTGGACTGCCGTTTCAAACTCAACATGCACAAGATGGTTTTTGTGATGAACTCTGAAGACTACATGTACCGCAGAGGAGCCCTGGTGAAGGCAAGGAGGGTGAGTTGATTGGAGATATTGGTCCCACAGTTGACAACACACCAATAGTCCAACTTAATCTAGTTGTGGTGTGGAAGAGTGTGCGGCTGAGAAGCTGTCTTTATATTCAGAATAATTCTCGTATTATATTGCCTACTTTTAGGATAAAATTGTATCATGACGTAGTGATTTATATCACTGCTGTGAACGATACTAGCTCATATGTAAGTTTTAAATGATGTAATTAATAGCTTGTGTATTGTCTGTTTTTATTTGATAAAAGTTCAATGTGATTCTAATATCTGTCATGTTTGCTTGTATTTTTTGTCACTGTAGTCCCAGCACAGAGTAGCACGAGCCCAGCATGACCGTTTTGAGCAGTGGCACCAGGGCTGGCTGAACGAGCATGTGTCCCCTGGCACTGAGCACAATGTGCAGGACTGGCTCATGGGAGAAGAAGAAGAGGACATGATCCCTTGCAAGACCACTTGTGTGTCCACACAGGTCAAAGGCTTACCTGTCAACAGGTACAAGGTGCACTACAACAGCAAGGCCCCCGCCTCACCGTAACAACCTCAAGCCTGCGGGTGGATTCTCTCTCTCTCTGTCTGCCTCTTTCTCGCTCACTCATTCTCATGGCTGAGATCAATAAACAGACAAGAGTGGTTTGAGGACAGACTGCTGCTCAGAGGAAAAGCCTCACACACTCTGTCATCACCAAACTAGTCCATTATTACCGATGAAGTGACCAGACGTTTTAGAAATGTGAATGTCAATTATTATTATTTTTTTAAAGAAGCAAGTACATTGTAGATTTTAGCTCCTGAATCCAGAGTTTTGTTTTGTTTATACTGAAGTATTGAGAGACTATGTTTAAACATCTGTATGTGTTTTTTGTACAGTATGACTCGAGAGCTTGAGCAATTGCATATATACAGCAGAAGAATATTCTGTGTGCATTTTCTAGCTACGATGACTTGGAAAATTATGTTTCTCTGGTACACACTGCTGGCGTCTTATCCATAATGTCCTCGTTTATGTTGTACGTTTTGTGTTCTTTCTGTTCATCGTCTCCTATAACTAAACGGAGGATTACCAGTGCCACCTGTCAATTACTGCTCATAAATTATAGTCGATTTTGTTAAGCATCCAGATCATGTATCATATCAATCTCGCCAAATCCTTGCTTTTGTTTGGTGTCATTTTTACATATTAAAACAGAAAAAATATCAGTGTTTTGAAAAAAGAATGTATAAAATTTATCCTGTATCAGTTATCACAAAATAAACAACCTAGTTGTGCAGTTCTTAAGAATGAATTGTTTCTTGCTGAATTCTCATTTTTAACATCAGTAAGTTGAACCTGCAACAGCATGCCGTATCAAATTTTTTTAGTTTATGCTGTGCTGCTGATTATTTACAGATAACTGCGGAAAATTAAGTGCCATTTTCCACTTTTGTTGTTTTAAAAAGCTCAAGATTTTCTGAAAGTGTTAACTATCAACAAAACATTTCACCTCAAACAAAAATTACAGTACTGTGCAAAAGTCTTGGACACATAAGATGTTTAACAAAAACATTTGTCTTAAGATGGTTATTTATATCTTCAGCTTTAGTTTTTTTGTCTAGAGGATATATACATTTTAGATTCCAAAACATTTATTTTGCAAATAGAATTGAATAGAAGAACAGGGAGCCCTGCAAAAGATGGCATAGCCCCCACAGAGCCCCCCTCTGAACATCAAGTCAGTCTGATATTACATGAAAAGACAGAAGCAATTGAGACAGCCTAAATAGATAGAAGAACTGTGGTAAATTCTCCAAGAAGATTATCTGCCAGTAACCAAGAAAAACTGTGTCCAGGTGTACCTAAGAGAATTGGTGCTGTTTTGAAGGCAAAGGTGGTCACGCCAAATATTGATTTAGCATTTTTATGTTTATTGGACTTTGTATAACGTTAATTGATAAGTGACAACTATTTATGGCATTATTTTTTAAAGAAATCCATTTTTCACAAGTGCCTAAAACATTTGCACAGTACTGTATTTTTTGCATGAAGAAATTAAGTCTATTTTTGTACCATTAAACTTTTTTGCATTGTGAAATTATTCACAATAATGTTCACCAATTCTCATTACTGTAATTCTGTTGAAATAGGCATAAATTGATTCAATACAACAAATACAACCCTGATGTATAAATGCATTGCAATTTAAATAATTTGTTTCCCATTAAAAGTTTTTTTTTTTTTTTATACTAATGAGAGTTGCAGAGATCTGTGAAAGCATTTTGGTTATACAAATAGGCCTAATTTTCTTTAAGCAAAAGATTATTCCTTGTTGTTTTTCCTCTTGATTTTGAGCGTGAAATTTGACCCGATTATTTTTTTTTTTTATGGGTTTCACAAGATTCACCCAGAAATAATTTTTTATGCCTTTTTAGACAAGCATCAGTTGTTGGTGTATATTTCCATCAATTGACCTCTGTTGATATGAATTGCACATTGCTTTGACAGCAACAACTTTTACCCCATGACTACTGGTTATAAATTTATAAGATTATGAGCTTTCGTTTAAGTCTGTTTTTTAAATCTCAGTTGAGCAATTCTTTCATACCTTGTTCTTAATCTTCCTTTTCCCCAAAGGTTAACTCTTTTTTTTTTGTGTGTGTAGTTTTTTGAATGTTGCCTCAAAGATAGTTACCCTCACAGTTGCAAAAGGCCACTTCCTCTTTCAGAGATTATAAATAGACCCTGACCAAACTGCATTAACCAAGAAGGGGGATTTGGCACGTAATTGTTAGTTGCAGGATTAAAAAAAAAGATTTTAACCTATATTGCCTCTATAACAAGAGTTTTAAATGTTAAAACGGCTTGCCATACAGTTATGTCCATATGAGAATACACTTTATTGTTATCAAAGTACTTTTTTATATTCATTTTAGGCTTATATGATTATTCGGAATTCAAAACAAACACGAACTTCTGAAATGTTTAATGCTGGAGCATTATAATATTTCTTTTTTTTTTTTTTTTTTTTTGAGTATTGCCCCAGTAGAGGGTGTCATTTGCTTGGTAGAGGATGCACACTTGTGCAGTGGGTGTGGGTGGCCTTGAAGGACAGAGCGAGAAAAAGAGAACACACTGAAAAAAAGGAAAAACGGAAAGTAAAATTGCTGCAGTCATGGACTTGCGCTCAGAACTGCTCAAGTCCATTTGGTATGCTTTTACTGCTCTAGATGTGGAGAAGAGTGGAAAGGTGTCCAAGTCTCAACTTAAGGTGAGATGCACATCTATTAATATACTATGATAAAAGAATCAGGATGCAGCGTCCGAAAATTGGGGTACCTTACGACTCGGAGATCTCAAAGTCTTAAAATGGTGAAAAATAATCATTGAAAAAAAGCAAACATGAGTTATTGCAGGTAGCATTTTTCTCAAGTTGTGTTTTTGCTGCATTAAAGATGCCATGCACTTGCTTTAATTGTTTGTAAGATGTGTTTCCTGTGTATGCAAATCATCATATGCCACATGGTTTATAGTGAACTTGCTGAATATGTGGGTCATAGGTTTTCTTTTACAAATGCCCATTTACAAGACAACCTACTTGAAGAGAATTCTGCATTAATATATTAAGGTATTAGCTTTAAAGAAATGGAAATTCTCTTTTTTTATTATTCTTCAATTTAAAGTTTAATTAATGCCTGATCTCATGCTTTAATAGTTTTCTGAGAGCACAGCACTGCTGTACACCTTTAAAGTTTGCATTTCAGTATGCGTCCTTGTTTATTTTTGACAAATGGATCATTCCAAAGGCATGTTGCACTGTAATAAGCCTAGTTCTGTTTGTACAGACTACTTTGCATGGAAGCTCATATTGTTTCTTTAAGCTTTCCTCAAAGAAAGCTTAATTTGGGTCCAATAGAAATTGCATGCTAACCGGCTATAATAGGGCATTTCTGATCAGGGGGCCATTGTAAGTATGGAGTTACAGACAGGTCTACACTGATCAACTTGCAATCTTCAGCTTTGAGAACTGATAGGATGAAGATAAAGGTGGTCACCGGTTGTGTGTAGTGGGCTCAGTTTCTCTTTAACATAACGGCTAAATCAACTCATCTCTCGTCCATACCATTAACCTTTCATTTTCAGAGAATCATATTGAGAACTTCCTGAACAAGTTTAGAGAAGTTAGGATATGTTGCCCTGCTGTTGCCTGAGGGCTTTTGTGATACATCTGAGTCTTGCTGTAAATGATTTGTTTCAAAATCCTGGTGAAACCAGCCTGGCCTTGTTTTCTCTTTTATCATCTGTCATAAGTACAGTTGAAGTCAGACGTTTACATACACCTTAGCCAAATACAGTAAAACTACAGTTTTTCCACTATTCCTGACATTTAATCATAGAATACTTTCCCTGTCTTAGGTCAGTTAGGATCACTACTTTATTTTAAGAATGTGAGATGTCAGAAAAATAATAGAGAGAATGATTTATTTCAGCTTTTATTTCTTTCATCACATTCCCAGTGGGTCAGAAGTTTACATACACTTTGTTAATATTTGGTATCCTTGCCTTTGTTTAACTTAGGTCAAACGTTTTGGGTAGCCTTCCACAAGCTTCTCACAATAAGTTGCTGGAATTTTGGCCCATTCCTCCAGACAGAACTGGTGTAACTGAGTTAGGTTTGTGGGCCTTCTTGCTCGCACACTCTTTTTCAGTTCTGCCCACAAATTTTCTATCGGATTGAGGTCAGTGCTTTACCACCCCCATGTTTCACGGTTGGGATGGTGTTCTTCGGCTTGCAAGCCTCACCCTTTTTCCTCCAAACATAACGATGGTCATTATGGCCAAACAGTAAAATTTTTGTTTCATCAGACTAGAGGACATTTCTCCAAAAAATAAGATCTTTGTCCCTATGTGCACTTGCAGACTGTAGTCTGGCTTTTTTATGGCGGTTTTGGAGCAGTGGATTCTTCCTTGCTGAGCAGCCTTTTAGGTTATGTCGATATAGGACTCGTTTTACTGTGGATATAGATACTGGTCTACCTGTTTCCTCCAGCATCTTCACAAGGACCTTTGCTGTTGTTCTGGGATTGATTTGCACTTTTCGCACCAAACTACATTCATCTCTAGGAGACAGAATGCGTCTCCTTCCTGGGCGATATGATGGCTGCGTGGTCCCATGGTGTTTATACTTGTGTGCTACTGTTTGTACAGATGAATGTGGTACCTTCAGGCATTTGTAAATTGCTCCCAAGGATGAACCAGACTTGTGGAGGTCCACATTTTTTTTTCTATGATGTCAAGCAAAGAGGCACTGAGTTTGAAGGTAGGCCTTAAAATACATCCACAGGTACACCTCCAATTCAGTACACCTCCTATCAGAAGCTAGTTGGCTAATTGTCTAAAGGCTTGACATAATTTTCTGGAATTTTCCAAGCTGCGTAAAGGTACAGTTAACTGTTCCTGTATGTAAACTTCTGACCCACTGGAATTGTGATATGGTCAATTAAAAGTGAAACAATCTCTCTGTAAACATTTGTTGGAAACTCCAACAATTACTCATGTCATGCACAAAGTAGATGTCCTCAATGACTTTCCAGATCTATAGTTTGCTAATATGAAATCTGTGGAGTGGTTAAAAAATGAGTTTTAATGACATCAACCTAAGTGTGTGTAAATTTCTGACTTCAACTGTAGTTCTAAAAGGAAAATATTTTGAAAGCACTACTGAGAAAGGAAGAAAATATGACTTCTGATTTCATTAACAGTCGAAACTCTGAACATGATAAATGCTTAAAATTAATATGGATAAATAGAGTAACTGCAGACCTCAAACTGTGCCTTATTCCTGTTCCTCAGAACACCATGTTATTCAAAACATGGTATTTTGTAAGGTAGTATGGTACAATAATCCTGTATATAATACATTAATTTTTTTATCTACATTATAGGGTTTGCTAACTGCCCCGAATAAGCCGGGACATCACATATTTTGTCCAAAATGAGGCAGCGAAACACTTACACACTCAAAGTGCTTAAGTGTCCAATATTCATGTGGCAAAGTTGCCAAACATTAGGCACATTGTCAGTTAATACCAGTATATCATATACTCACTTTGTGGTAGATTGTGGTATCTAGCTATATAGCTGTGGGTAAATGATCAAAAAGCACAACACTGTTTCAACCCTGTCGCAGAAGGTTTGGACTACATTAAGGCCTACTTATTTGAATGGAGAACTGCTCCAGCACATTTTGGTATTATCGCTCAGTTTCAGTGTGATTTGTTATAAATCACACATTTATAAATGAAAAAATAACAATAACCCATGATGTATTGTGTCAACCCTGTCACATTCAAAATGTTTTGGGGTTGAAGATAAGAACAGTAATAGCTTATATTATGCTTAAATAGAACATGTAACTGCACTACACCACATTATGTACATCAAAACCCTTTTGTTTTTTGTGATTTGTGTTTTATTATCACTGTGTGGTAGATTGTGGTATGTAGCTATATAGTTGTTAGTAAGTGTGTTTTGTGTTTTCATTGATCAGTAAGCGCAACATTATTTCAGCCCTGTCACAGAAGGTTTGAACTTCATATACTTATAATTTGAAAAGAGAACTAAGTGGATTTTGGTAGTATTGCTTAGTCTTAGTGTGTTTTGTAATAAATCACACATGGAAATATCAATAACCCATGGTAAACACATTGTGTCAACCCTGTTACATTCAGAGTGTTTTGGGGTAAAAGAAAATGACAGTGATAGCTTATATCGGCCTTTACTAGCACATGTAATTGCACTACACCACATTATTAATATCACTATTCTTGTGTTTTGATTGTTTAAAAAGTGCAACATTATTTCAACCCTCTCACAGAAGGTTTGAAATTCAAATACTTTTTTGAATGGGGAATTGAGCCAATTTTGGTAGTATCGCTCAGTTTCATTGTGATTTGTTATAAATCACACATTTATAAATGGAAAAATATCAATAACTCATTATGTAGTGTGTCAACCCTGTCACATTTAAAATGATTTGGGGTTGAAGAGAAGTACAGTTATAGCTTATATTGGCCTTAACAAGCACGTGTAACTGCACTACACCACATTATGTATGTCAGTATCCTTTTGTTTTTGTGTTTTGATTGTGTATTATTATCACTAATAATAAACATGATAAACATGTTGCGTCAACCCAGTTACATTCTAAATTGTTTTGGGGTTGAAGAAAAGGACAGTAATGGCTTATATGGACCTTAAGCTAGCACATGTAATTGCCGTACACCACATTATTTAAGTCAATATTCTTGTGTTTTGATTGACAAATAAGTGCAACATTATTTCAACCTTGTCACAGAAATGTTTGCTCTTCATAAACCTATAATTTGAATAGAGAACTGAGCATTTTTGATAGTATTGCTCAGTTTCAATGTGATTTGTTATAAATTACACATTTTAAATGGAAAAAATATCAATAACCCTTGACAAAAATGGTGGTGAACCCTGTTGCATTCAAAATGTTTGAAGATTAGTACAGTAATAGCTTATTTTGGCCTTAAACAGCACATATAATTGCACTACAATAAATGATAATAATAATTTTAATAATTATTATATTTATTTATCACACATTATACATTTGCACATATACAGTGAAATTCTTTTTTTCACATATCCCAGCTAAGCTGGGGTCAGAGTGCAGGGTCAGCCATGATACAGTGCCCCTGGAGCAGATAGGGTCAAGGGCCTTGCTCAAGGGCCCAATGGTGGTATCATGGCAGTGTTGGGTCTTGAACCCCTGACCATCTAGTCAGTAACCCAGAGCCTTAACCACCAAGCCACCACTGCCCCTTGATATTAGTGCTCTTGCCTTTAAGATGTGCATTGTTGTTCTGCAGGTCTTGTCTCATAATCTTTATACAGTTCTGGGAATCCCTCATGATCCAGCAGCTCTAGAGGACCACTTCAGAGATGATGATGATGGTCCAGTGTCCAGCCAGGGATACATGCCCTATCTCAACAAATACATCCTGGACAAGGTACTCACCCTCACTTTATCCTTACACCTCAGGAGATGCATTCGTCTTAAGGAGTAGGCTTTTATATCATCCTATGCAAAATAATGTGTGTGTCTGTGTCAATACAGTACATCTGTTTCAGCAGAACTTAGAAATTCACTGATTCGCTTTCACTGATTCTCAATATGTTCCATTTACATTACATTTAGTAATTTAGCAGACGCTTTTACCCAAAGTGAATTACAAATGAGGAACATAACAGGCAATTTGGTATAAAAAAGTCAACAATATCTGCAATATCACACTGCCAAGTTCCAAGAGTAGCTAGAGTAGTTTGGAAAACTAGTGCAGGCGTATGCGCCATGTTCATATGGTCAACATACGATCAATATGTTCAGGCTTCTAAAGTCATAGAGTATTATCTGCTCTTATTGTTCTTTGTCTTCTCTTTCCAGGTGGTGGAAGGCATGTTTGTTAAAGAGAATGTGGACGAGCTGTGTTGGACTCTTACTGCCAAGAAGAACTATCGACCACAGGGGAAGTGTATTCTACCTGAGAAAGACGCCTTCCGCCTCTGGTGCCTATTCATTTTTCTCTCTGAGGACAGATACCCTCTGGTCATGGTCCATGATGAGGTGAGATGGTACATTTTAGAGTACACATGCTTTACCTGCAAGGCTGTTATAGAGTGGCTCCAAAACATATTAGAACATTTAAGTCATGCTTGAAAACATATGAATGTTATTGAGTTAGATGTGAAACATTTTGTGGCAGTTGTAGCCTTGTCCTCCTATCAAAAGCTAGAATATGTTTTTCGTGGTGACCAGTCTCTTGCCTCTGTGTCTTGTACATTGCTGAGAACTTAAGTCTAAATAGGGCAGTATAAACCTGCGGATAACCACAGGACCACAGTTAGCTTTGTTGTTGTTTTCTTTTTCTGTTGTTCCTTTACACCTGAAACTGTTGATCATGAAAACCCCTTTAGGTTTTTAGCTTTTTAATATAACCATACAGCCAAATCTAGTGTATAGTACTAGGTCTTTTTTATGGCTTGTCTTCTTTTCATTGTTAACGGCACAACCTTGCCACACATTGGATACGGACTTTACACTAGCATTTGTTTGCTACCCTTAAAAAGCCTTTGTCAGGAAACAAAAGCAATGTAGCTGTCACAGGCTACACATTTAATTTAGCAAATCTAAGTACCAACAGAGTACATTAAAGCCTTTACAAACTGTTTAATATAACTTTATCGCTCTTGATAACTGTATTTGCATAAATATAAGGGGAGCTGAAATGAAATACTTTTTCATGTAAAACTATTGTAAACAGCATTTTGCTAATTATTTTATAATTAGTAGCTATTTAGTTTCTATGACCTCAAATAAATTGAGGGACTGCTTGGAATAGTTGTACTTTTAAAAATGATTTTGTCACATACAATAGTTTTTAAAAACAGTAAAAGACTTAAAGTGATAATTTACTCAAGAGTGAAAATTCAGTCATAATTTACTCAATCTCATGTTCTTCCAAACCTGTATGACTTTCTTTCTTCTGTGGAACACATAGGCAGAATGACAGCTTAAGTGAACTTTCACATTCATTGTATGGAGAAAAAGATGCAATAAAAAATGGTGACTGAAGCTGTCAGCCCTTAAAGGGATAGTTCACCCAAAAATGAAAATTCTCTCAACATTTATTCACCCTCATGTCATCCCAGATGTATATGACTTACTTTCTTCTGCTGAACACAAATTAATATATCTCTGTAGGCCCATACAATGCAAGTGAATGGTGGCCAGAACTTTGAAGCTCCAAAATGCACATAAAGGCAGCATTAAAGTAATCCACACGACTCCAGTGGTTGAATCCATATCTTCAGAAGTGATATGATAGGTGTGGGTGAGAAACAGATCAATATTTAAGTCCTTATTTACTAAAAATTCTCCTCATTGCCCAGTAGGTGGCAATATGCGCGAAAAATGCAAATCACCACAAACAACAAAAAAAAGAAAAATGTGAAAGTGGAGATTTATAGTATAAAATGGCTTAAATATTGCTCTGTTTCTCACCCACATCTATCATATTACTTCTGAAGACATGGATTAAACCACTGGAGTTTCACTTGCATTGAATGGACCAACAGAGCTGAGATATTCTTCTAAAAATATTTATTTGTGTTCAGCAGTATAAATAAAGTTATACACTTCTGGGATGGCATGAGGGCGAGTAAATTTTGTTAACTATCCCTTTAACATTCTGCCTAACATCCCCTTTGTGTGTTCCACAGAAGAAAGAAATACGGGTTTGGAACAACATGAGGGTGAATAAATCATGACAAAATTTTCATTTTGGGTGAACTATCTCTTTAAGAGAAATGTTGGCCTCTTACAGTGCCTAAAATATACTTTCCCTAATACATTTATATACATTTTAATCTCAAATCTGTTGATTTAAAAAAAAAAAAAAAGGTCCATGGACAAGTTAACGTCAACTACCCAAAATAAGTTTACTCCTTGTGTTTTCTCTTTTTCGTCTCTTTTTTATTTTTTTTTTTGTCCCCTACTTCCCTTGTGCTGTCTTTCATCTTACAGTTTGGTTGATTTCCTGAGCCCTGTTTTGCAACTGTTGGCAAACGTAACATGTGAAAGTTTCACAGAAGTAGCCGAGAATAGAGTGAAAACACATCCTGGTGCTCTATAGCTACTGTATGTTCACAGTAATTATTACTGTATTGAAATAAACAGGAACCCAGGCATTTGTACAACACAGGTGCTTGTTTTAATGCAGTACTTTTAAGTTGGTTAGTATACTGTGTAAGCATAACAGCAGCGTTAAGACATTTGCTCTTATCTCAACAGAATCTCACATGAAAATATCATTGCCTCTCTCACCACAGGTTGAATATTTACTGAAGAAATTTAGCATGGCCATGAGTGTCGAGCTGAACCTTGTTGAATTGGAGGACTTCATTTCCCAAGATTCAGTTCAGCAGAATGGCTTTACTGTATGGGCCTTTCTGGAGATGATGAATTCTGGGAAAATTACAAGGGGCATTGCCAAAGAAACCCTCAGCATGGCAATTGAGGAGGTGTATAGGGAAATAGTGGGTGATGTGCTGAAAGAGGTAATAGCAATTTTTAATTTACTGTATAGAAATAGTTATTGAATAACAATGTTTTTATGTTGTTAAACGTAATTATATTCTAATTGGATATATGCTTATACACTGAGATGGCATTACTTTTTAATTTTGTACATGTATATACAGTAGCCCCCAAATGTATTGGACACTTACTTCAAATATCCACTAAAAATCATCTTGGGACCAATTGGTTAAAATTGTGCAAAAGTGACTAGAAAAGCTACATTAGTTCTGAGAAAAGTTCTAGCAGCATTTGTTTGCAGATTAGCGTGTCCGAATACTTTATGAGTCGACTGTATGTGCCCATGTGTGGATTTGTTTAATATATATATATATATATGTATATATATATATATATATATATATATATGTATATATATATATATATAAAAATGTTTTGACCCAGGGATATCTTTGGAAGAAAGGTCACTTGAGGAGAAACTGGACGGAGCGTTGGTTCACCCTGAGACCCAGTACTTTAGTTTACTTCACCAGTGAGGACCGTAAGGACCGCAAAGGCAGCATTCAACTAGACGGAAACTGTTGTGTAGAGGTAGGGTGTGGGTTTCTGTGGCTAGTGTGTGTGTTTTATTAGAATAAAAAAAAACAGCATAATTCTTTGTTTACATAGTATTAGTGGCATCACTGTACACAGTATGAGACTTTTTAGGGTGCCCTAAAAAGTGGAAATCACTACATTAGCACTAGTGAAGAGCAGTCCATAAACCAGTTACCCTTTTTGTAGACAATTTTTTGTACAATCCGCTTCTTCACAGGGCTGTGAAGGTGCAAACTGCTGAAGGCCAACCCCCATAGTGAAAATAATGAATTTGATTGGTCAGATATTCTGAGCTCCAGTACTATAATAATAAAAAGTTTTGATTGGCGACCACAGACCATTTTAGACACAATTTAGAGTGAACATTAACTGTTCTGTTCGGATTACTACAGCTGTGTGTAATGTTTCTGGTAACATCTGCTCTGTATCAAAGGTTCTTCCTGACAGAGATGGGAAGAGATGCATGTTTTGCCTGAAGACGCTCACCAAGACCAATGAACTTAGCGCCTCTGACACCAAACAGAGGCAGGAGTGGACTACAGGTCTGTAGTCTATCTTTCTTTGATTTGGCTTATGTTTGTTTGTTTGTTTGTTTCCCCTGAATTGTGGCCATATTAACTGCAAGGAGAGTTTAAAGATGTTTATTTTCCGGTTCCCTTTGTTTCCTCCATGTTCCCTCACCTCAAGAGGCTCATTGTTCACTAAGGGCATTTCTCTTTACCATATGATTTACCTTTTGCAATTGGCTATTGTTGTTGCCTAACCTTTACACCAACCTTTCATGAGCTGCTGAAACACCCTTTGTCGATGGAAACCTGTGACATTTCACAGGTTGAATTATTACTCTTTGGAATGTGTCATGAGACTAAATATGAAACTTAATGTACAGGTAAAACCTTTTGAGAGATGTGCTATTACTTACCTAATGTAAATGACTCTAAATCATTAGACTTTCACCTGGCGGATGATACAAATGGTAAACAAAGGACCCAAGACCCATAAACTTACACTGAAGGTGGGACCCAATAAAATCATATACAGTAGAAATGGGCTCTTTTGAATTGGGCAAATAAAGTTATCTAACAATGACCTAGCAATGCTCTAGAAACCACCCAGAACATCCAGTAACCACATAGTAATGCACTTAAAATATCCCAGAACACCTTAATAATCAAAAATCAATGCTCTTGCAAGTTGCAACTTACAACACCCTGGCATTGTGGCTAAATCATTATTAGTTATAATAGACCAGGGGTTTTCAAACTGGGGTCAGGGACTGCAAGGGGATGCTAGGGTGTCTGCGGAAAATGTACATTTAAAAAAAAAGTACGAAAAATTAACATTTACCAAATTTGACATTCTTTTGTTTCATTATTCTTTCTAAAGACTAGTCAGAAATCATGTGATTAATCATGATTATTCTATTAACAGCCATTTTTACGTAACAGTAAAAATTCAAGCCAAATAAAAGGCACAGTTCTCTGTAAAGCTGCTTTGGAAAAAAATGTGTGAAAGGTGCTTTACAAATACATTTGAATTGAATTTTCAGGTTTATACATTTAACATTACTCTAGCAGTGAGTAGAAAAAAGATATGCTTTTCCAGATAATATTTAAGTAATTTCTTTTGGCTTTAGAACAATGACAATATAAAAATAAAAAATAAACTGCTGAATTTTTCAAACAATATGTTGTCTTTATAATATCTTGCTTACTATTCTCACACACAGTGTAAATGGGTCTTTACACATCAAATATATATAGTTACCTGCCTTTATATTTTAGGAAGGGGGTCCCTTACAAGGGGATCATCAAATTTGGGGGTCCTTTGCGTCAAAAGTTTGAAAACCCCTGTAACAAATAATAATAGTTGGCAAGTTATTATATTCTTTCTCCACCAGCTATCCAAACAGCAATCCAGATGTTTGTGGAGGGTAAAAATTCACTTCATAAAGATCTAAAAATGAAACGTCGTGAGCAGCGTGAACAGAGAGAGAAGAGACAGGAGGCGAAGGAGCAGGAGCTGCAGCGCTTGCAGGCTCTACAGGAGGAGCGGGAACAGAAGATGGCTGAGCTGGAGCTCCTGAAGGAGGCACAGATGCAGGCACAGGCACTGTTGGAGCAAGATGAACTGCGCAGACGCCAGCAGCATGAACAGCTTCAGCAGGCCCTGGCAATCCAGCTCAAAGAGGCCGAAGAGGTTAGGGAGGGGGAGATGGATGGATGGATGGATGGATTAATGGATGGATACATGGATGAATAGATAGATACATGGATGGATGTTGGATACATTGATGAAATACATTAGCTGGGTTTATGGATGGATGGATGGATAAATGGTACATTGGTGATGGATGGATGGATGGATGATTGTTGGATACATTGATGAGATACATTGGCTGGATTTATGGATGGATGGATGGATGGGTACATTGATGATGGATGAATGGATGGATAGATAGATGGGTACACTGATGATGGATGGATGGATGATTGTTGGATACATTGGCTGGATTTATGGATGAATGAATGGATATATGGATGGATGATGGATGGATGGATAAATGGGTACATTGATGATGGATGGATGATAAATGGGTACATTGATGATTGATGGATGGATGAATGGATACATTGAATGGATGGATGGATGATTTTTGGATACATTGATGAGATACATTGGCTGGATTTATGGTTGAATGTATGGATGGAGAAATGGGTACATTGATGATGGATAGATGGATGGATAAATGGGTACATTGATATTGGATGAATGGATACATTGAATGGATGGATGGATGGATGGATGGATGGATGGATGATTGTTGAATAAATTTATGAGATACATTGGCTGGATTTATGGATGGATGGATGGATACAGAAAAATGACAATGTGTGTCTTGGGATAAATGGCAGTCAGTAAGAATACCCTTGTTTGGTTGTGTACAGGCGCGGGCGAGCATGCAGGCAGAGATGGCACTGAAGGAAGCTGAGGCTGAAAGACAGAGAACACGAATCAGAGAACTAGAGGCAATGCAGCAGCGGCTAGAAGAGGCTCTGCAACAGGAAATCAAAGCCAGGCAGGACGAAGAGGCTTTCCGCTACGCACAGGCTCAGTAAGAAGCAGCACACAACTGTGTTGAGTAATACACACACATACTCTCTCTCTCACACAACACACACACATGTTGGTGCGGCTATCCTTATGAGGACTCTCCATAGACATAATGATTTTATACTGTACAAACTATAGATTCTATCCCTTAACCCTAACCCTACCCATAAAACTCTAACCTTCACCAAAATAATTCTGCATTTTTACATTTTCAAAAAAACATTGTTTAGTATGTTTTTAAGTGATTTGAATTATGGGGACACTAGAAATGTCCTCATAAACCACATTTATAGCATAATACCCTTGTAATTACCAGGTTTGTAACCTAGAAAAAATATCCTCGTAAACACACACACACACACACACACACACACACACACACACACACACATACACTTACTCACATCAAATGCATTCACATTATAACAATGCTTCTCACTGGTGCATACGCAGCCTGTTCTACTCATCAGTACTCTTTAGACAGGATATGTCAACATGAGACTAAAAGCTTTCCCCTGTAAACCAACACATGAGGTTGTGGAGGATTAATCGAGAGGAAGTTATCAGAGGAATTAATTGAGAGACAAGAGGCTTATTTAACATGAGACCAATAATGAATACATTTGTCCTTTTGAAAGGAAAAACATGATTCTATTGTTAGTTCAGTAAAGACATGATAATTCTATTTCAAATCTGTTCACTCTGCAATAAATATATGCAAAATGGTCTACCAACCTACAACTTGATCGTCATTGTAGACAAAATACTGTCACATTTAAATAAATGCCAACTGCAACATGTTGAACTGTGCAGTGGGTTCCAAAAGTTTGAGGCCACATTAAAAATAGGATTCAAAATCTAAATTAAACCTAGATATAAACAAAGTTTTAGTATCTGGATACATTACAGATTACTAATCAAATGAGCTAATCAAAGTTGTGACTTTGAGCATGTTAAAGTGGTCATGAAATGCTCTATATTTTTTTATATAATAATGTTAGTAAAGGTTTTTTTGCATGAAAACAGTCATAATTTATTTATTTATGATCATTTTGCACCCTGTCTCTAGCCCTCTGTCTGAAACGCATGTGTAACAGTTCAGGAAAGGAGGATGTGGGATCTGGAGTAACAAACAACAAAACTTTAATCAGACAGAACATCAAACTGAAAACACAGCAACATAAACACACACACACACACACACACACACACACACACACACAGAGCGGTGTGTCTCTCTCCCTCTCTAGCGTCCCCGGCACTTCCCTTATCTCCTTCCTGCTGATTAGGCAACTCAGCGCCGGGCATGTATCCTCATGGCCCGGCCACGCCCTCCTCCTCGTCACATATACACACCAATATACTATAATAATAAAATACATTTTATAATATTCTGTATATATAATGTATTGTACACATCAAAATATATTTTTCCTTGAGTGCATTTTATGATTTGATGCCAAAATGTTCCTTTAACCTCACTGTTTTCATTAAAGGCTACTTGCTGAGGAAGAGGAGAAGATGAAGGCCCTAATGTCTCTCCGTGAAGAGCAGGAAGAGGATATCCAACGAGCCCAACGAGAGAAGCAGGAGCTCAGGCAGGAAATGGAAAGTAAGTCTCGAGCTCTGGAGGACGCACAGAGACATCTGGAGGAGGTCAGAGCCAATCGGCATAGAGTGGACCAGGATGTCGTGGTGAGCCTCTCTTTGTCTTGATCTGGTTAGATTTTAATTAATTCTTTAGCATTAGAACATTAGCCTTACAGTAGTTCAGGTTTGTATATTAGTTACTATGACCTAGGTTTGTATGGCTCAAAAGCTATTAATACCTGATGTTTATATTATCCTTTTTTAGTAGTAGTATTATTGGTAACATCTTACAGTATGGTTGCATACATTAAGCTCTCACAATAGTTAACATGAACTAACATTCAACCTTGGTTCATGTTAATTTCTCTATGTACTAGTAATGTTAATATTTGTTAATGCATTATGAACTAACATAAACTAAGAATAAACAGTATTATTTTTATTAATTGACATTAATCAAGTTTAATAAATGCTGTAAACAAATAGTGTTCAGTTTAGTTCATGATAACTAATGTGTTAGTTAATGGTAATGTTTAGAACCTTATTGAAAATGTATGCAAAGTATTAATTAGTATTAACTTATGCTGATCATAAGGTGATTATGACTGCAGTGGGAACTGTCTAAAGTTTATTAGACTAAATTATTAATTGGTTGATCACTGAATTCATCTTTATCTTTTTATCCTGATAGGCTGCCCAAAGGAAGCTTCGTCAGGCTAGTACCAATGTTAAACACTGGAACGTTCAAATGAACAGATTAATGCATCCTATTGGACCAGGAGGTATGCATATGAAACAGTTTACATGAGACAGAAAACTCAATATATTTCAAGACTATGACTTGAAACACAATCCGGCTCACTTTGCATTTAACAGGATTGTAATCTGATTAACATCAATGCTCTATGGTTTGAATTTGGCTGATGTTGAGATCACTCAACTACAATTTTATATACACAACCAGTCAAAAGTTTGGATACACCTACTATTTTTTTTTTTTTTATTATTATTATTACTTCTTTCCAAACTGAACACTAAAGGGTAACACTTTACAATAAGGTTCCATTCAATAACCTCCTGTGAAAATGCGTGGACATTACGTTTTGGCTTCGCTATAGGCTGTGCATTATTTCATTTAATTTAAACCGACTGATCTCGGTTCAGGAGACTGTAGTCTGTCATTAAAGCTTTCGACGCACCGACAACATGCCGCCGATCACAGATGAGTTTGCCTTTGGAGGAAATGGCAACAAAACTACATCTAGTAAGAAACCTCATTAATTTTTCACATTAATACCTGTTTGAGTCAAAAGAGTAGAGTCTCTAGTTTCATCCATTTTAAAATTTCACCGATTTATCGTGAAACAGCATGCTGTTAAACACAATGAGCATGTATGTACATGATTTTCCTTACAATATCACTGTGCATTATCACATTTACCAAAAGTTCAGTTTCAGGCTGCAGATGATATTTGGACCATGTTTGTAGTTCTGTAAAAAAACAATCAATTGTACCTCCTCACAGTATGTAACACTACAAGTTCTCATCTTCTTGGTGGACATCCTGTCGCTCTTGGTCTGGCCAGAGACTTAGCAGACATCACAAACATCCCATGTCATAGATATTTATGGAATATACATGTATGTCTGACAGATTTTGATAATTGAATGGATAATTTTGCATGTAATGGCTCACATGATGAAAGAATGTTTAGAAGTTGTGAAGAGTATGACAATTTCACTGAGAATCAACTCATCAGTTTTGATCAGCAAGCCATGTGCATTTAGTTATTGTGCAAACTGTAGACAATTGTATTTACTCTTTTGCACACATATGCCAAAACATGTGCAATTTGCTTAAATGAATAAGAAATTCAAATCTGGTGTGAACTAGAAACTAATTGTTCAGAGATTTGAATGTATTGTTTTGAAAGAAATTATTCTCATTCGTGAATGGAGCCAAAGCGATTGAGAAAAACTGTAATATGGATGGCAATGATTGGATGATGCTGGCCATTACTTTGAATCAGAATTAATTATGCTAAATTCTGAGGTAATGTCTGTAACATCTCAAAAACATGAATAATCAAAAACTATTTGTATAAAAAAAAATCTGACTTTCTATAGCTTGATATTGTTTAAAAAATGTCATAACTTAGTCCCACAGTCCACATATGTGGGCATACATTTTTAAGACAACTATTTGGTCAAAAATAACATTTTCATGTTTCTTAGGAGCTACTAGTTACAAATCAAAAAGGGGAATGAAAAAGGGACACAGCACTCACGTTCGGGTCTCAGGAGGTTAACATTGCCATTGTTAACATAATGCATTAGGTATCATGAACTAACAATGAACAAATGTATACAGCATTTGTTAATTTATGTTAATGATAGTTTACAAAAATACAATTGTTCATTGTTAGTTCATGTTAGTTCATAGTGCATTAACTAATGTTAACATGTACACTGGTGGCCAAAAGTTTGGAATAATGTACAGATTTTGCTCTTATGGAAAGAAATTGGTACTTTTATTCACCAAAGTGGCATTCAACTGATCACAATGTATAGTCAGGACATTAATAAAGATAAAAATTACTATTGCAATTTGATTTTTTTTTTTCAATGAAACTTACAATTTAAACTACTTCAAAGAGTTCTCATCAAAAAATCCTCCACATGCAGCAATGACAGCTTTGCAGATCCTTGGGATTCTAGCTGTCAGTTTGTCCAGATACTCAGGTGACATCCTTTGTCAAAATATCTTTCAGCAGTGTTTGATATAATGGCAAGTGATTCTAGTACCAAATTAGCAATTTAGCATGATTACTCAAGGATAAGGTGCTGGAGTGATGGCTGCTGGAAATGGGGCCTGTCTAGATTTGATCAAAAATAACTTTTTTCAAATAGTGATGGTGCTGTTTTTTTCATCAGTAATGTCTTGACTATACATTGTGATCAGCTGAATGCCACTTTGGTGAATTAAAGTACCAATTTCCTTCCAAAACAGCAAAATCTGCACATTATTCCAAACTTTTGGCCATCAGTGTACAACTTTTGATTTTAAAAATCTATTAATATACGTTGAAATTAACATTAACCAATTAACCATTAATAAATGCTGTAAATGTATTGTTCATTGTTAATTCATGTTAACTAAGGTTGTTAACTAATTTTGACAAATGAAACCTTATTGCTAAGTGTTACCTAGTAAAGCTATGAAATAACAAAAATGGAAGCATGGGAATTATGTAGTGAAAAATGTAATTAAACTAAAGCAAATCAAAACTATCTTAGATTTTAACTTCTTTGAACTAGCCACACTTTGTCTAGATTACAGCTCTGCACACTTCATGAGGTGCCACATGAGAACAGTATTGAAGGAGTTCCCATGTATGCCGGACACTTGTTGACTGCTTTTCCTTCACTATCCAGTCCAAACTATATATATATATATATATATATATATATATAATGTATGATCAACATTTTAGGTTTATAAAAGAAAAGTAACTATTTATATTTGTCAACAATACTCATTTCAAGCATTTGAGCATAAACATTTTGAAGGTTAGGATCATGAGAAACATAAATTCAGTGAAGTGGGTACAACATTTTGACTGGTACTGTATAAGGTTAATGTGATTAACTTGGCATTTAAGCATAAGTATGAGTGTGCGTGAGTGTGATGTTACTGCGTAGGCATGTAACCTAGTAATTGCATGCAATCTAGGTCTGCGCCCCTCGTTCTCACTGCGGTTTCAGAGAAAAAACACAGATCACCTTATTCCCTGAAGATAACTTTACCCTTGGTTTAGTGCTGCAATCAGTTTTACTGTTTTACTAACTACTTCATGCTAATTTCAAAATCAACAATCAATCTCTATAGTCCCTGTATTTTCTCACCTCGCGTTTGTGTGGTGTCCAGACAAAAGGTCCTCTGGAGGTGGATCTTTTTCCAGCTTTCGTATACCTGCACAGAAGGATCCTGGACTCCGTCTAAAGCAGAAAGCTGATGACCAGAATGAAGAAAGCAAAGAAAACATGGAGAGCAGAGGAGGCTGCGAAGCCGACAAGCGACTCTCACAAACTTCCAACGGAGAAATGGAAATACCTTGATGGACAAAAAAAGCTGTCTATGTTAAAGGCACTAAGACTTATTAAGAACAAATGGATATTAATTGAAAGGAGCTGTGTTTTTGCAAGGTGCCAAGGAATGCCCTCATGCTGTTAAACAAGTGATGCTTTTTAATGTATATTTACTAGTGCTATGTAGTTAGTATGTGTCATGTGAAACAGCTTTTGTACACTTCCCCACACCTTTTGAAGAAGTGTTGTACTGTAGTTAGTAAATAATCTGATTGACTTTTAAGTTGCTCAAAACCCTGTTTTGTAGACCAAGATGTACACTGAATAAAGCAAAAAAATGTCAAGATGTTTCATTGTGGTAAAAAGTTGAATAGTGCCATATGGTCTAATTTTCAGCCACAGACTGTATACATACATCCATACGTGTACATATACATGTGAGACAAAGAGATTTGCAACAGTTAATGCATGAAGACTGGATGTCTTGCGAGGGAGGAACATGTTGAAGAGCTGAAGTGTCTGTGGTTTTCAGAACTTCCTGCTTTAGCAGTCAGATAATAAATGCAAGAAGACAACTGCATAGCACACATATGTGCTTTAAGTTAAATGTAACTAATGCTAAGAAAAATCATTGTTTATTATTAAGCATGTACACTAGAGTATTTTAGTACTTATTAAGAACCTGATATATTTGTAAGCTTTTAAAAAATCAGTAAATGTTATAAACCATTTTAAGTGTGTCAGAAAACCACACTACCACAGTAATTCAAAAATATTTAATGAGATGTAATTTTTCCATACCAATTTTGTATTACATTGGAGTGGTGGTGGTGTAGTGGGCTAAAGCACATAACTTGTAATCAGAAGGTTGCTGGTTTAATCCCCACAGCCATCACCATTGTGTCCTTGAGCAAGGCACTTAACTCCAGGTTGCTTCAACTCCATAAGTGCAATGTAAGTCGCTTTGGATAAAACTGTAAGCGTCTGCCAAATGCATAAATGTAACTGTATTAATCCAATGTTTGTTTTGTCAATAAACGAAATCGCAAAACAGAGACACCTGCTGTTCAGCAGTGGTTACTACAATTTACCACTTTTTGCGTTATGCTACACCCGGAACTCTGGGTGGCAGTAGGGTCCATTTCAAACGGATAAATCCTTATTGTAACCCGGAACGGAATGTTCTGGAACGGCAGCTGTTCCGAAACAGCTTCTTAGTACAGAGAAATCGGGTAAAATGACTTCACGCCTAAGTCGAATGTGGCCCATCCTCGCCCGGGTTCGTTTGAGCTCGGTGCTCGGAAGTCGCTGTGTGTCACAGACGCCGAAATCCAACGCGTCCGGCGCGGCGACGGCGTCCGATCTGCAGCCCGTGTCTCCCGCTGCTCAGGACATTCATGGACACGCAGAGGTCAGCCCGTTTGAGAAGGTAAGAGAATCAAAACTGCACCACAAACATATTTGTAATGCATGGGAAGTAGTTAAGATTGGATTCATTGTTATTACAAAATTATTCAAGAAGGTTTGGATGCTTCCAGGCTGCTTAGTAAATAGTCTTAGAATAAACCACATTAAGTTTGACGTTCTCTGACTTGTAAATGTTTACCTTGCACTTTGTATTTTCCCAGCTCCCACTCTCTATTGTGCATTGTCTATATGAATGATTAAAGATTATTCTATATTTGCCAGAGGAAACCCTGTGTCTATCAAATTGTTGTCTGTTTCCAGTATGGGAACATTATATTTGCTTTTTAAAATGATTTATTATTGTGTTGTTATATTTAACTATATTTTAAAACATGCATTAAACTAACATCTTTAAATGTGACTAATTATTTGTCAAACAAAAGTTATTTATTTATAATATTGTTTGAATTACTGAATTGATAATTGATTCCTTCTTTTATTTTTAAGTGTCACTCCTAGTCCTCTATATTCAAGTGTTCCTGCATTGTTGGCAATGTGATGTTTGAAATCGCAATTTTTGGAGGAATAAGATTCAGCTTTTGACTTGACAAGTAATACGTGCCATAAATGCATGTTTTTAAATAGTAAGTGTTTAGCTTTGTCTTTGCAGAATCCAGATTTCCATGGCTTCCATCATCAGGACTCGTTTGTGGATGAATGGAACATGAGGTTGGCATTTTTCTTTGGCATCTCAGTGGCCATTGTTATCGGAGGCACTTTCATCCATTACTTACCAGATCACGGGTAAGAATGTGAACTCATTCTGTGGAAATTCTCTTATACAGTATCTTAACAATAAATATGTAGTCATAATACAAATGCCTCTTGTTGAACCATGACATTTAAATATACTGTTGTAATCAGGGGTGGGTAAAAATATTGATTTTCCGATGCATACAATCTCGAATCCCAAGATCGATCTTTTACTCTATACGCAGCCCTCCACTACTTTGAGAGGAAATCACTTGCATTTGCAACCAAATTTCGTGCTATGCAACTAAAATGTATATATTTGTCAACTGGCTGGTAAATGTTTACATTTCACTCACCAGTAATTGTGTAGTATAGTGGTGAAGTATTTAGCAGCAAGATCCTTTCATGTTGAGGGTAAAGTTGTTCCGTGTAATGCGTGTCCAAAAACGAGATCCACGTGACCCATTTGTATTGAATAATGTCACTTTTAATACCCTTTCTGTTCTGTATAGTCAGTTGTTGATAAAAAAACAAACATTTAATTCTAATCATGCATGGCATAGATGAGAGAAAGTAATTTGAGTCCTCTCTCGTTAACATGCGCTTAAGACCTTTTTTTACTATAAATCTCCCATTTCACTTTCACTTTTACATTCTTTTGTTTTCAGTGATTTGCATTCTATGTGCATATCGCCACCTACTGGGCAGGGAGGAGAATTTATAGTAAAAAAGGACTTAAAACGTATCTGTTTCTCAAATACACCTATTATATCGTAGGGATTGTAGCTTCAGTTTGGAAGGAATGGACGTTTAGTTGATAAACTAAATGTGACCATCAACACAACCGATACAAAACACTACGCTGAGTCGTTAGGTGTGTGCTTGGCTTGAGTTGCGCACTAAATGCGTATCTCTTGTTGTGAATAACAACAAGAGATTCGTATGTATCGCATTAAGAAGTCTCTTAAAAAATGAAAATTAATACGTCCCTTGGATGAAGAATCCACAACACAGTTACTAACGATCTAATACTTTACTAAACTCATTCTATTACATTATTTCAGGAATTTATTACAAGTTTTCGCAAGGCCTTTTATGCAAGTTGATATTTTTATGTCACGTGCACAACCACCATTGGCACTCTAGGTTGGTTGTCACGGTGATACTAGCAGCCCTGTTGTACACTTACAGAAAAAACATTCAGACTTTTTCAATGCACTATTTAGCAAGGTGCAATATTGAATGAAAATATAAATCTATTCTTTGCATACTATCATAATACCAAGCTACTTGTAAATTGATCTTCCTTAATTGGTTCTTTTGGCTTTAAGTTATCAGACATCTTGCCTAAGCAACAGTATATGGGTTCATTTATATGTATCAGTCTTCAAGTGTGCATTTATTTTCCATTGGCCTAATTCTTTAGGAGAAATGACCTTAAATAAAAAATGTCTTCCTTCTGCTTTATCCACCAGTATGAGGCAGTGGGCTCGCCGGGAAGCTGAGAGGTTGATCAAACAGAGGGAAGCTTACGGTCTTCCCCTCATGACTGAAAACTATTACGACCCCAGCAAGATTATTCTTCCCTCATCTGGAGAGGAGTAGACAATATTCTGTCAATAAATATCCTGTTAATTAGTGTTTGATTGTACATTTGACTCTCCTCAACTGTTATAATAAAAATATATATGTTATAACATAGTGGTATGTAATAACTTATACTTGCAGAAACCAGTAGAATTAACTTTGTGTTTGCAAACAAATGGGCACAATAAAGTTGGAAGGAATGGACGTTTAGTTGATAAACTAATAGTCTTTAGGTGTGTGCTTGGCATTTGTCATTTGTATTATTTAAAAGCCTGTTTCAGCACACAAGGATTGTACTTTGAATAGCATGGAAGAGTAAAAATTACAAACAGGACCAATGTATTTGTATGCCATACTAAATAAGTGAAAAGAATTGTGCAGTGAAAGTATTAGAGTATTTGCTGGCTGTGGTGCATTTTTAGGCATACAGTGGAAAGAAAGTATGTGAACCCTATGGAATTAGCTGGTGTTCTGCATTAACTGGTCACAAAATGTGATCTCATCTTCAGCAAAGTCTTCCCAAACAATTTAACCTTTGTTTCATCAGTCCACAAAACATTTTCCCTGTAGTGTTGTGGAGTGTCAAGGTGGTCTTTGGCAAACTTCAGACGCGCAGCAGCGATTTTGTTGGAAAGCAATGGTTTCCTACGTGGTGTCCTGCCATGAACACCATGCCTGTTTAATGTATTTCGTATAGTATGTTAACCAGTTCTTATGATTCCTTGAAACCATTACCTGTCACTCTTTGGTTCTTTTTTTTTTTTTTTTTTTACCTCATTGAGCAGTGTACCCTTTGAGTCATCTTGGCTGGACAGACACTTTTAGGTAGACAGTTTGTCTAACTGTGGACAGATGACTGTCTTAGTTCTTCGAGATAACTTGTTAACCCTTTCCAGCTTTATGCAAAGCAACAATTCTTGATCGCAGGTCTTCTGAGATCTATTTTTTGTGAGCCATGGTCCACGTCAGCAGATGCTTATTGTGAATAGCAAACTGAAAATGTTTAAGTGCTTTTTATAAGTCAAAGTATCTCTAACCCACACCTACGATCTCGTTTCATTAATTGGATGCCAGGTTTGCCAACTCCTGACTCCAATTAGCTTTTGTTGACGTCATTAGCCTAGGGGTTTACACACTTTTTTCAACTTACACTGAATGACGTATTCAGTGTGTACAAGAACAATATAATAATTTGTGTGTTATTCGTTAAAACAGATTGTGTTTGTTCATTATTGTAACTTACATGATCAAACTAGATTTTAAGACGGATTTATACATAAATGCAGGTAATTTCTAAGGGTTCACATACTGCCACTGTATAAACAAATTAATGGTTAATATATATTTTACGTGTCCTTTGACGTCTTTGATTTCATGAAAAAGTGCAGTTTAAGCAAGATTTGTGTATTGGCACATTTAATGTATGTCAGTATAATTCTAATGATCTCATACCAAATTCAGTGTGACTTCACAAGGCTTTTGCCACAAAATCTTAAGGAGAAAAGTGCACTGCAAAGTACTTTTACAAAGTACCAAAAACAGATACAAAGTGGATGGATATGGACCAGTCAGGATGAAATAATTTTTGTGAATTAAAATATTCACCAGTGGCTTTTATTTTAGTTTTGTCTCCTTTACAGTTATTTATCAAGAAACTATCACGGTGAATGATGTCTTAAAACACATTAACAAAAATGAATCGATACAAAAGTTCGAATTACTGCTAATAATGCCAATAAAAATCAAAACAGCTGACATTTCAGACATTTCGCTTAGTGGAGTTTCCAAATATATTGAGCATGTTCTCTTGCTTCTGGACGTCACTGAAGCGTCTCTGTCTCTGATTGGTGGAAGCCATCAGGAATGGGCGTGACTTCGAAGCGTGGCACTGTCTGCGGGGCGGGGCCTTGGGTCGTACAGGAAAAGATAAAGAAAGCGAGGACATCTGAGACGAAAACGGTAAAGACTCACACAAAACACCTTTGGTACTGCCGATCGATATGTTAATACATTTCCCATAAGTTCTAGAAACAATACAGCCGATTATCCCTTTTAAAAGCCGCCGAAGTGAGCTCAAAGACGCCTTTTATATCCAGCTAGCGGTGTGCTAACAGGCTAAGTGTGATGATGACGGAAACGGACGAACAACAAGACGTTTTAAAGTCCGAACATAACGGCTGCCACACGTCCAGAAAGTTTAATACAGATGTTAATTTGAGGTATCATTTGAATACAAGTCAAAATGCTGCCCGTGTCGACACTTATCTTGGCGTGAGATTAGACGTCCTAGTTAGCATCGCGAGTAAACCGGGAAGGACTGATCAAGTTTGGCGCAGACATGCGGCTCTTAATTATCAGCACCTCTCAAAACACTCAACATAACATTTAGCCATTTTAAAGAGCTGTTTATTCACGATTAAGCCATAACGTATATCTCCCTTCCCTCTGGAGCTCTTGTTGAATCAGTGGTCTAATCAATGTTAAACTATATAAGGTCACACACAGCGACAATAACTTGCAGACCTGACTGCACTAAGCTGTGTATGGCGAGTCTAAATTAACGTGGGAAACATGGAATACTTAAAAGTGTGTTTTATTTGCTTTGATCAGTGGTTTAAGCAGGGTGAGGTGTGTGTATGTGAGGAGGGGTTAATGCTGCAGTGCTATAATGACACAAGAACTTAGTGTACAGATAACTGAAATGGCTGAAATATTAATATAGACATATATACAAATAAATATAGGCATATGTCGTGAAATTGTGCATGAGATATCGTAATTTTTATATGAAACCAGATTCACATATTGTTTAAAGCTTAGCTGTTTTTATATTCCAAGTGTTCTAGTATTTTTAAACATTTATGTTTCAGGCTCCTGATAGTGTATATATAATAAACTAGCTAATTCCAGTGTTGCCTCCTGTAATTACTGGCTGATCTTTCTATCTTTGGCAGATGGCTGCAATTCGTAAGAAGCTTGTAATCGTTGGAGATGGAGCATGTGGAAAAACGTGTTTACTCATCGTTTTCAGTAAAGACCAGTTTCCTGAGGTCTACGTACCCACAGTGTTCGAGAACTATGTTGCTGATATAGAGGTGGATGGCAAACAGGTGAGAATGTCTATACAATCCTATGTCAGCAAGTCAACTTCCTCTGATTGTTACTTTATAGCAGGGGTCGGCTATGGCACGCGCGCCAGCATTGGCACGTGGAGGGGTAATCACTGGCACGCCAGCAACGACGAGAGAGGAGTAGACCCTCTAGATTTTATTTATATAAATTCTGCACCAGCGTTCCAATCTACATCTTGATGTAATCCTTCCTCATGATCACACAGCGTGTTTTCATCAGCTGAATGGGAGGCTAAACACTATTAAAGTGTGGCGAGACTCGCGAGTAAACGCGCCCGCTTTGCTTCGGTCAGGCTGCACGGATGTCAACCTACATTCCGTGTTTCATTTGTTTCTTTTTGTTTTCAGAACAACACGTGATGTAATAAGGAAAACACTACTATTAATCTTTGATTTCCAACCCAGCATACAGGTACACCGTCCTTAAACCATGGACACATTCAAAATTACATTAAACAATCAAAATATTCAAAATATAAATGAAACCTGGAAATAAAGTTTTAGGATTTTGCAGATGCGATTTACCGAAAATGGCTTGATCAGTTGATCGGCTTGTGATGTGTGAATATCAGCCATTGACCAGGAAAATAAAAATGTCTCTCCATGTCAAAAAGGCCGACCCCTGCTTTATAGTCTTTTCCTTTATTTTCATTTTTGTAATGGATGTTATTATGGGTCTGAACTGAAGTGGTTGACTTAAAGGAATATTCTGGGTTCAACACAGGTTAAGCTCAATCGACAGCATGTGTGGTATAATGTTGATTTCTGCAAAAAAATAATTTCAACCCATCCCTCCTTTTCTTTAAAAAAATCAATAATCAAGGTTACATTGAGGCACTTACAATAGAAATGAATGGGGCCAATTTTTGGAGGGTATTAAGGCAGAAATGTGAAGCTTATAATTTTATAAAAGCACTTACATTAATTCTTCTGTTAAAACTCATGTAGTATTTTAGCTGTAAAGTTGTTTACATCATAATGTTTTCAGTCATTTTTAGGGTTATAGGGTTTGTTGACATTCCTTCATCATGGCAACAAAGTTGTAAAATTGGCTCTAACTTTACACAGAAAAGGTTATTAAGCGATTGTATCACACTAAAATCATGTTAACATGCATATTGTTTACGTCTTGTGGCTATATTTTTGAAACGGTGAGTATTTTAATGTTTACAGATTGGCCCCATTCACTTTCATTGGAAGTGCCTCACTGTATCCCAGATTTGTACTTTTTTCTTTTTAAATAAAAGAAAAGGAGGGACGAGTCAAAATAATTTTTGTGGTGATCAATATTATGCCACAAATGCTGTCAGTTGAGCTTTTCTTGTATTAAACCCGGAATATTCTTTAAGTTGTTGGACATTGTGCACATTTGTGAAAATATGCATGCATTGGCATTGTTTAATGGTCTTTTTAATGTTTATTACATGTGTGTGTATATATATATTTGGTGGCAGGTGGAACTGGCTCTATGGGACACAGCTGGACAAGAGGACTATGACAGGCTGAGGCCCCTGTCCTACCCAGACACTGATGTCATCCTCATGTGCTTCTCCGTAGACAGCCCTGACAGTTTGGGTGAGATAGTCTGTGACACTGAGCACTGCAGTGGCCAGTCTTTATATTCTTCAGATTTGATGCTCTAGTAATTAGGGCTGGGTATTGATACAGATTTCCCGATTCGATTACAATTTACAAGCTCTCGATTCAATTCGCTATCGATTCATTTCAGTATATTTCAGTTATAATGTCTATTTAACTTACATATAAAATAAATTCTCTCACAGCTAATGCTGTTAATTATACAAGGGACCTTCTAAATAGGTATATTACGAAATATAAATGTTACATTTCATTTGTTTTTCATAATTTTAGTCACATTTTATCTTATTAAAAATGTACAAATCCATGCCTTCCATGAATAAATGTGGTATTATATTGCATATATTATGTTTTGTTACATGTTTATTGTTTAATACATAATTTATACTATTTACAAGTATTATCATTGATTAGTAGAACACGTGGTAAAAATCAGTACTGTCTTTTTAAGAATAGAGGCTGTTCTGTATATGGGCACATAGTAATGAGAGTGGACTTGAATGGCTTTTTTTTTAACCCTATCTGTGCTATTTGTGATTGCAATTAAATGCTTTTTTTTTTTGTTTTGTTTTATCAACAACTGACTGTAAAGAACAGAAAGAGTATTAATAGGGACTGTGTGGATCTCGTAATTGGACACTCATTGGAACGAGTCAAACCAAACGTTTACACTCAACATGCAGTGAATGGATGCTGAACTTTACTACTCAATCACTGGAGCGTGAAATCTGAACATTTACCAGCCAGTGGGTAATCACGGACATTTTTAGTCGCATAGTGCAAAATTTGGTCTCATGTGAGCGTACTGTAAAGGGTTGCGCGTAAAGTAAAAGATCGATCTTGGCATTGAAGAATCAATATTGTTCAAATGAAGATCGTGATGCATCGGAAAATCGTTTTTTTTTTTTTTTTTTTTTTTTTACCCAGTCCTACTAGTAATATTTTAAATTAATCATGTATGGGCCTAATTCTGATTGCAATCTCTATTAGCAGGGCTGATATTATTAAATGTTACTGAGTTATGAATGAACATTTTAACATTAAAATGTAAAACTAAACCTTTTTTATTCTCTTTGTTCCATCCATATTTTTATGTTAAATACTGTTATTCTTGGTGAATGCAATAACTTGGCCAGAAAAATATTTAGTTCAATATTAGTTATATTCTGGGGTCACTGTTTCTAAACCCTTATTGTATTCACACAGAGAATATTCCTGAAAAATGGACACCAGAGGTGAAACATTTCTGTCCAAATGTTCCAATAATTCTGGTGGGTAATAAAAAAGATTTACGGAATGATGATCATACTCGAAGGGAGCTGCTTAAGATGAAACAGGTATGTGCATGTGTGTTTGTGTGCTAATACCTACCCTAAACCTGATATTGTATTGATTTAAAAAAATATATAGTTGTCTTTTTGATAGGGTTGTCAATTTAATGTGTTAATTCAGTACGATTAATTATATAAAAAATTTAACATTAAATTAAGGCAATTAATCATGCCACCAGACCGTAGAAAGTAATTTTCCTATCATCGGAGCAATTTAAGCTTGAAGTACCACCTTTATTTTTTTACGAGTCTTAAGCCCTATTTGGACGGGATTTGTCTGTAAAGTACTTATTACTAGGGACGTCTGTAATGTTTACAGTCGATTCACACAGGAAAAGCGGTGTCTGTAAAAATCGCAGAGATTGGTTTCTCTACTGCATTTACACACTGCGTCACAAACTACGTTTTCCATTCAAGGATTAAAGCTGATCAAAATAAATCTGATGGAAACGCAAATTATTGCTAAAATTTCACAAGTGTCGACATAATATTTTTCTGTTTAACTCTAGCATATAAACTCTATGTCACTTCAAATGTCGCAAAAAACTGGTTTGGAAACACTTTTTGTCAAGAAAATTAGCATTAACGCAAAAATGTAGTGACACATGACAGAATTTGCCCCAGTTGTTAGTCTGTGTTAATCATGACGACAAGGTATAGGATCCTTGAAAGACAATTTATTGTACGTGATTATGGATTGATCTGAACGGCATAAAGATCCGATCACTGCAATCATGACACTTCCAGGAGTGCCAACACAAATATCTCACAACAAAACATGCACATTGACAAGTGAACGGAGAACAAATGAATGGCCACTGTTTGTGATTAATTTAATCGCGGTATACATCCATTTATTTATTAAAGTTGCTTTTATACACCATCCAAAATAATAGACAGCAGTCACGGAATTAGCCCACAATACAAAAATATATATCATTTCTGTGCACAAAGAGGTTTTAAATTAAAAAATAAATATACAATACTTTTTTGGAACACTAACATATAGCCCAATTTGATAAAATTATTGTTTAGCTTTTGAAAAAATGCCGGCAAAATTCCCTGTATTAAATTAATTAAATTACCAAATGTAAAAAGCATTAAATTAAAAAAATAAATTACCAAACGAAAAAATATATATTTTTAGACCTATATATGCCTTTTCTTTACACAAAAGTAAATTAACCTTACCCTGTTCTGTAGATGAAAAAAGTTGGCTGAATGACATTCTCGGAATGTTCTACACTTTTTTCAAGGCTATAAACTATCAGAACAATTTGTCCAATGCTGAGATCACTTTCAGAAAATGAGCTTTTGATCCTTTTAAAACGTTGAAATATTTGAAATCTAAACCTCTTTACCTCGGATCGCATTTGCTGAGCTTCTTCAGAAAATGTAAATTGCATTATGACGCTAAATATTAATTTGAGATGATAATCAAGTTCAGTTGGTCGTTAAAAGTTGCTGGACAAATATACGGGACATAATGCAGCTGTGATGGCAATGCTTTAGATTAGATGATTGTTCAAAATAGCCTATTGAATATCAGGAATAAATACAACAGAACTGGTGACATAACGAGCCTGTAATAGGAATCCTATTACACTCTTGAATTAAAAATATCAACAATCTTTTCACATTATGTCATTTCATTTTTCCCCCTCTGCAAATATGTTCTGAAATGTGGGGCTCAACACAATTTCTCCCATTCAGTCTGCTCAAATCTCAAAATTATGTGCTTGTGTACCTTTCTATTTTCCTAACAAAAAAGCGCTGGTTTCTTTCTCTTTTATATATAGTAAATTAAGATTCAACAGTATAAAATGCTTGAGAAAAACACGCATTAGTTCAAACACAAAAGCCAATGTTATCTGAAGTTGTGAAGCGTGTCTTACATTAACCAACATTCATTTCAGACACTCTGAGAACTTGAGAAACAGCAATATTTAAAGGGCTCACAGGCTGGAAAGTGCAAATTGACTGGTTTTTTACCAGCAAGTCCATTCGCATGGCGTAAATATAACAGGGTTTTTTTTTTTTTTTACAGGCTGTTTTATGGTAGGTAAAACACGCTGTGGGAACACGCAGTCGGTAAAAAGTCTGGAAAAATTACTGAAATAGCTGATATTACATTACCCCACAAACCCATTTAAAAGTAATCCTGTCCGAATAGGGCTTTAGACGGCAGGGGAGAGTAAGCGCAACTCCTGCTGTACAGGCAACAAACCACAGTGACAGCAGACAGCAAAAGATGAGAACGCGTTCTTGCGTACAACTACATGCTGGACGAACACAACCCCGAATGCAGGGGTCTCGAGATGTGTTTTTCTAAGTTCCAAACTATGTGTAAAAATGCTGTGTTTATGATGCAACAACAGTGAGACGCTTCAAAAGCATCTGTCTGATGCATGTGTACATAGATGCGTTCTTAGAAAAGCTCTTATAAGTCTGTCTCGGGCAGATTGACTAATTCAGTTGTAAAATGGATTCAATCAATGCTTTACTCGTCTACCACTATTATGTAATTATTATATTTATGATATTATATTTTTAATGATTTAAATATCATTACAATGATTTTTATTTGGGGGCCTTTCTCTGCAAATAGTGATATTTTCAATTAATTTAATTAATCGGTATAGCATGTAATTAATTTGATTTTAAGTTTTAATTGTTTGTCAGCCCTACTTTTTAAATATAATTGTCTTATTGGTTAAACCATCCTCATTGTCAGCATGAACTGGTACATCCTAGTTTTGTCAGGAATTAGACTCTTTTCATGAAATCAAAATGATATACTCTGAAAAGTTGACAACTATCTTTAAACAGGTATATGCATTTAAAATGTAGTCTTTCTCGTCGAGAAAACAGACCAAAAATAATATTTAATATATATAAAATACTGAATGTAGAAAGCATTTGATTGTCCAATCATATGCTCTCTAAAATGAGAATGTCCCCTCCCCTTAATACCACGTGCCTCTGACTAGCAATAGCAAGTAGCACATTATGGTTCTTGGTTGTGTCATCAACTAAAGGCTATTGGCTGTTTCATAAAAAAAATGAGGGATGAGCCCTTTGATGTGTTTCAATAGGAAATATGTGAGCACAGGAAAGAAAAGCACTTTTCAAGCTATTTCACATCTTGAACATAACTACTTTTACATGGAAATAACCTACAAATTAAACTACATAAAAATAATGGAAACGGAAGTAAAGATATAAAATATTAAATTACTATTAATATTGCATTTTGTTGTACTGTTATTATACGATTATGTTGTTATATTTTGAGACAAAATTAGGTGTACTAATGTCCTGTAAATGGTTCTTCCTAAACAGGAACCAGTTAAACCAGAGGAAGGGCGAGACATGGCTAATCGCATCAATGCGTTTGGCTATCTCGAGTGTTCAGCTAAAACTAAGGATGGTGTGAGGGAAGTGTTCGAAATGGCCACAAGAGCGGCACTCCAAGCCAAGAAACGTGGCAAGAAGAATGCCTGTGCTTTGCTATAGAGACCTGGGAGGAAAAGAAAGAGGGAGGGAAAGGGGTAACCAAACTAGGCCAAGGAATATGAAAGAGCTACAAAGTTAATTGGTGGGGGGGGGGGGGGGGGGTGGCATTTTCAGTCCAGGCCAAAGGAAACTTCAGAAGATAGTAGTGATAACTGTACCGGCGAAAAGGGACTTCGATATTTTTATGGCCAATATGTTTGCCATCAGTCCTCTATTAAATCAAGATTAGTTGGCCTTAAGCCTTCAGACTGATCACAAGCTAAGGAAAGTGTATTAGTAGACTAAAGATTGATGTGTTTTCACAGTGGCTCACAATTAATGGGGTGGGATTATTTGTGATGTATTCTTTTGCCCATACCACATCTTCTGGTTAGAAGAGCAGCATTGTAAGAACACAAATGACTTGGTCTGAAAAGATTCCTTTTTTTTTTTTTTTGGCACCAAGTACATTATTCAGGGTGTGTAAGGCATTAGTTAGTACCCTACATTGTGTATATTAAATGTCAAGGAGGGAGTCAAGACATTGGCCATATGACACAATGCTCCCATGATCCCCTTGAGAAAGCTCCCAGGGACCCAGTGGCATCTTATGTAAATCATTTATTACTGTCCTTCGTAATACCATTTTCTGTTTAACAATTCTGTTTTTCCTACTTAAACATGTTAATATTGTTGGTTAATACAGCTGGTTCCTCTGTGACCTCCTGTGCTGTCAAAATTGACTGGTTTAAAAATAGTTGAAAGTAGTTGTAGTCTTACAGTTTCTTAAATCAATAAGAATGAAATGCATATATATTTTTTGTTGCCATTTGCCTATAAAATTCAAAGTAAAATGCATTAAGCAATGACCATGTTTACATGCACTTAAGAAAGGGTTTTTGCAGAAAGTGTTCTGAAACGTCATGTAAATGAGAATGCCGATTTCCTTATGCCGTGAAAGGGGTTTAACACACCTAGGTTTCTCCCAGAGAAAGCTGCTAATGTGGCCATGTAAACACATACACTGCGTTCTAACAGGTTTTTGAAGAGTGCGCATGTACGTGGAACAGACCGAATAACAAATGTCATAGGATGGAGCCTAACATCAAGTCACATCATCAACAAAACATTTCTGGGAGTACAGTGTGAAAAGCACATACACTATAAACTTCAACCATTTATAAACACCACTGTAAAATATTGACAGTCCCTCACGTTCTACTCTCCTACATTGAGGGAATCCCAGAGTTTTACGTAAAGGGAAACACCACTATTGAAGTGCAATTCCACTGCAGGTCATGATAGAAAGGTAAGGAAACAAACAGCAACAACTGTGGAATATCTTGAAATGAAGCGAAGCAACAGAGAATAAAATAGTAAAGTCTTCCTCGGATACCATGTTTGTTATTTATACAGGCGTTGGGGGTAATTAAGTTGCTGTGGAAAAAGCTGCTTACTGACAGAGCTGCATGTATACAGGAATAAAGAGTACACCACTTATACAGTGCATGTAAACAAGAACGCTTCTCGCAATAACCCGCTTTCTGGTGTCCATGTAAACGTAGTCAATGATGATACTAATTCACCTTTTTGTATTTTATGTGCTTGCTTATGTATTGTAATTAAAATAAAAACTTTTGGTTAACCAGCACTAGTGGAGGTCAAAGCAAAACTACAGATGTGACTGCAGTTTTATATGTTGACTGTCAGACACTGTATGATTTTGGCCAATATATACTTGTCAAAGTGTTTTCTACTAGGTGACGGTTAAAGTTCTGCGTAAACATCGGTTTTCACGTATTCCTCTTGCCAAATGTAATATCTGTTAATTTCACACTGTATAAATGAGAAACTCCCTCCATTTTCAATACATTTTTCTTTTAATCCCCTCTTCTACTGTACAGTATGTTTTTATTTTTGTGAAATTCTACTGGCTTATGCTATATCATTTTTGCGTATTTTACAAATTCTAATATCTTAGAATTTAAAAGTTTTGAAACAAATAAAGGAAACCATAGCAAAAATTTGATTTTGAGAGAGCTGTTTAATGCCATATTATTAAATGCAAGTAATTTCTTTGAAGAGATTCTGCATTTCATTGTAAGAAAAAAATAGCCTTTGATGCATCAATTATCTTTTGTATACCAGTGCATCTTTGGATTTACACAGACTCATTTGAAATGTATTGAAAAAATAAATTCTTATAGGGTAACTTTGCTTGGGTCTTTATTTTATGTCTATTCTTAATGATAATGTGATTAAAAACATTGATGATTGTGTACAATATATTATTTCTTTTTCAGCCATTGTAGAAGTGGTCTTCAGTAAACATAAGTACACATGCTGACATTAGTTAAAAGAACTAAAAGAGGAGGTAGATAAAAAAAAAAAAAAAATATTGAAGGTTGTCCTGGGTCTAAAACAATCAGTCAGTCTTTATAGTGATCTGTGCAATCCAGCAACGAATTCATGATAATAGGGCTCTGAAATATGAGGAAAAATAAAAGTCACATCCTCGTATCATTTTTGGCTTGTCATTTAAAAGTGTGTGATAGGTACAACATACTATAACATTTATGCATCAAGGTACTATTGGTTGTATGATTTAAAAACAAAATCACTGTGTCTGGAGAGGATTATTCTCATTACTGTTCTGTAAATGTAATATTAAATGTAAATAATATATACATATATAATAAAAAATGCAATTTTATATATATATATATATATATATATATATACATACATACATACACACACACACTCACTCAGCACTTTATGAGGAACACTATACTAATACTGGATAGGGTGACTTTGCTCTCTAAACAGCCTCAATTCTTCGTGGCATGGATTCCACAAGATGTTGGAAACATTCCTTTGAGATTCTGAACCATGCTGACATAACTGCATCACGCAATTTCTGCAGATTTGTTAGCTGCATATACATGCTGCGAATCTCCTGTTCTACCACATCCCAAAGGTGTTTTATTGGATTCAGATCCGGTGACTGGGAAGGACTCTGAAGAACAGTGAACTCATTGTCATGTTCATAAAACCAGTTTGAGATGACTTTTGCTTTGTGACATGGTGCATTATCATTCTGGATGTAGCCATTAGAAGATGGGTAAATTGTGGCCATGAAAGAATGCACATGGTCAGCAACAATACTCAAAAAGTCTGTGGCATTCAAGCGATGATGATTGATTGGTATTAACAGGCCCAAAGTGTGCTAAGAAAACATTTCCCACACCATTACAAAACCGCCACCAGCCTGTACTGTTGACAAAAGGCAGGTTGGGTCCAAGGATTCATGCCACTGGTGCCAAATTCTGACCCTTTCATCTGTGTGCCTCAGCAGATATCTAGTCTTCAACTGTCCAGTTTTGGTGAGCCTGTGCTCATTGCAGCCTCAGCTTTGTGTTCTTGGCTGACAGAACTGGAACCCGATGTGGTCTTCTACTGTTGTAGCCCAACCGCCTCAAGGTTTGACATGTTGTGCATCCCGAGATGCTATTCTGCTCACTACAATTGTACAGAGTGGTTATCTGAGGCCCCATTTACACCTTGCATTAACATGCGTTTCATATCCAGATAGTATCTGGATAGTCTTTAGCTGGATTGCATTGACACCTAGCAGTCAAATGTGTCTTCACTGTGTTCAGATAGAGATCCGATCGAAGTTACCTACGCTAAATGGAAAGCACTACTTACATATTACATTAGAGCCTGTGGTAACTGAAAATTGTTTGTCTTTTAGTGAATTTTAAATACACTGACGGATAATTAAAATGCATTCTATCACTTTAACAGTCATGGTTTTTGCTTCATTGAAAATCTTTTGGCAGCCACCAAAGCTAAATTTCAGGTCGCCGAAGTAAATTTAATGATATTTGTCTCGTGTTTGGCGCTTGGCTAAATATGTTACATTGAAACACGTGAGTGAAGACTGGTTTCACGTGTGATGCGCATGATTAGAAAACAGGAGAGAGACGTGAGCGATTGGGGATTTGAGGAGAGAGATGTGATGTACAAGTGTACTCTACCCATCAATCCATCTTCTATAGCCGCTTGTCCTATGTTTGGTCACAAGTGGTGCTGGAGCCTATCCTGGCTGTCTCAGACCAAAGGCACCCTAGACAGGTGGCCAGTCCATCACAGGCAAACACACACTGACAACCACATTCGCACTCTCACTTTTATCTACGGGCAATCTAGGGCAGTTTCCAATTTACTTAACCAGCAAACTCCAGAAAGAGACACAGAAAGGCCCTGGGTGAGCCGGGACTCAAACCAAAAAACCTTCTTGCTGTGAGGCGACAGTGCTACATATGAGCCACCATGCTGCCTTCCAAGTGTATTCCAATGGAATAATCCAAGGGACTTTGTTCATGTTCGTGTAACTAGATTGCAAGACATGTGTTAATGTGTTTATCACATTGCAATGGCAGAATTAACAGAAAAAGGCAAGAACACACAACATGGCGCTTTAACAACGGTTGACTGTAACATAACCTCATCACATAATTAATTACTTAGCTGTATCCGGATAATGAAAATGCATTTGCATTTACACCTTCTTTGAATGTGGTCAGAATACATTCCTGACCATCTCCAAATGTGGTTTGAGTGATCCGATTACGATCCTGTCATTTAATGTGGTCAAGTGCTATCCGATAGCGATCTGATCACCGAAAACGCATGTTAATGCAAGATGTAAATGGGGCCTGAGTTACCGTAGCCTTTCTGTCAGCTCGAACCAGACTGGCCATTCTCCGTTTAACTCTCTCATCAACAAGGTGTTTCCATCCGCAGAACTGCCACTCACTGTATGTTTTTTGTTTTCTGAGTAAACTCTAGAGATTGTTGTGCGTGAAAATCCCAGGAGATCAGCATTTACAGAAATACTCAGACCAGCCCATCTGGCACCAACAATCGTGCCATGGTTGATATCACATAGATAAACTTACCATTCTGATGGTTGATGTGAACATTAAATAAAGCTCCTGACCCTTAGCTACATGATTTTATGCACTGCACTGCTGCCACAAGATTGGCCGTTAATCGTATGAATAAGTAGATGTACAGGTGTTCCTAATAAAGTGCTAAGTGAGTGTTTTTTTACAATTTTTAACGAATTAATCACATAGTGATTAATCGTGATTACTGATGGTACATTAAAACAAACATTAAAATGTAATCATAAATATATTTACACTTTGTCTCAAAGAATTTGAAAGAAACTTGTTAGTCATTTTGGCGAATCGAGTTAATTATAAATTTTTACAGGTATAAATCTTTGATAAAAGTATGTTTACATGCCATAAAATCAGTGCAAAAGCTGTTAAAAGTTGGGCAAGATCTTCTGGCTTTTTAATAATAGGATCAAATGGGCAGATTCAATTTATATCAAGCTTTATTGGCAAGATAAACTTAAATATACATTGCCAATGCATTATTAGTCACTATACAGACAGATCTAAAACAAACTGGATACTGAAGTTTAATTTGCTGAAGTTTAAAGCCTTAATATTATTTTCTCTGGCTGCATTTAGTCTCTATTGTGTACATGTTGGGTCTCTCTCGTGTGGTTTCGTTTTTGACACTGATTAAGATGACAGTGAGCGTTTCTGGGCGAAGCGAAGAGATACGTCAGCTTGCTCGTATACACTATATTGCCAAAAGTATTCGCTCACCCATCCAAATAATTGAATTCAGGTGTTCCAATCACTTCCATGGCCACAGGTGTATAAAATGAAGCACCTAGGCATGCAGACTGCTTCTACAAACATTTGTGAAAGAATGGGCCGCTCTCAGGAGCTCAGTGAATTCCAGCGTGGTACTGTGATAGGATGCCACCTGTGCAACAAGTCCAGTCGTGAAATTTCCTCGCTACTAGATATTCCACAGTCAACTGTCAGTGGTATTATAACAAAGTGGAAGCGATTGGGAATGACAGCAACTCAGCCACGAAGTGGTAGGCCACGTAAAATGACAGAGCGGGGTCAGCGGATGCTGAGGTGCATAGTGCGCAGAGGTCGGCAACTTTCTGCAGAGTCAATCGCTACAAACCTCCAAAATCTGAAAGGCCTTCAGATTAGCTCAAGAACAGTGCGTAGAGAGCTTCATGGAATGGGTTTCCATGGCCGAGCAGCTGCATCCAAGCCATACATCACCAAGTGCAATGCAAAGCGTCGGATGCAGTTGTGTAAAGCACGCCGCCACTGGACTCTAGAGCAGTGGAGACGCATTCTCTGGAGTGATGAATCACGCTTCTCCATCTGGCAATCTGATGGACGAGTCTGGGTTTGGCGGTTGCCAGGAGAACGGTACTTGTCTGACTGCATTGTGCCAACTGTGAAGTTTGGTGGAGATGGGATTATGGTGTGGGGTTGTTTTTCAGGAGCTGGGCTTGGCTCCTTAGTTCCAGTAAAAGGAACTCTGAATGCTTCAGCATACCAAGAGATTTTGGACAATTCCATGCTCCCAACTTTGTGGGAACAGTTTGGGGATGGCCCCTTCCTGTTCCAACATGACTGCGCACCAGTGCACAAAGCAAGGTCCATAAAGACATGGATGAGCGAGTTTGGTGTGGAAGAACTTGACTGGCCTGCACAGAGTCCTGACCTCAACCCGATAGAGCACCTTTGGGATGAATTAGAGCGAAGACTGCGAGCCAGGCCTTCTCGTCCAACATCAGTGTCTGACCTCACAAATGCGCTTCTGGAAGAATGGTCAAAAATTCCCATAAACACACTCCTAAACCTTGTGGAAAGCCTTCCCAGAAGAGTTGAAGCTGTTATAGCTGCAAAGGGTGGGCCGACATCATATTAAATTCTATGGATTAAGAATGGGATGTCACTTAAATTCATATGCGTCTAAAGGCAGATGAGTGAACACTTTTGGCAATATAGTGTATCTCCCACATCTGTCTCACTGATTGCGGGTGAAGTCTCAATTATTTGTACAGTAAATCCGCTCCCGTGTTTTTTATGCTTGGGACATGCGTTGCGCGTAATGAATAAGCGTGCACTGCTCCACACAATCAGTATCTGTGGTAGGATGTGCAGTCGAGTCAAGCGTGTAGTGCCTGGAAATTTATACATGCCAATTTTAGCCACAGGAAGTGGGGACATTTTTTATTTTTATTTCAGAAAGTGAAAAAAAAACCAAAAAAAACGGATACTGCATTAATTGCGTTAATTTAACACGTTAAAAGTCAACTATTAATCGTAGAAATTAATGCATTAAATTTCCCAGCCTTAATATATGTGTGTGTGTATATATATATATATATATATATATATACACACTTACACACACACACACACACACACACTTTATATACTGTAACCAATGCAAAATATCTTTCTTAAAAATAGGCTTAGTTTTCTTTATGCAAAATATCTATATTTTTTTATTTAGTCAAATATCGTCTGATTAATCGGCCTGGCTGATTTATTGGTCTATCACTAAATATAACCCAGCCATTTTGTGAGATTCACCTAATACTCTCCAGTGGTCTAAGTGAGAACATAATCCTCTTCATTTTGATTTCCCATCTGACCTCATGTGTGTTACAAACCTGAGTCTGGCTCTATGATGGCGTGTCTAATGAGGAAGTCAAGAACCACCATGGCACAGTTTGGCTTGAATTCCTCACTGACTAGAAGATCTTTCACCTGAGAACGAAACATGGCACTAGTTTATGCAGTAGACATAATATGTCATTCAAACCTAAAATCAATAAGATCCATTCACCTTCTCAATGGGGTAGTAGTAAAATGCTTGCACTTCTCCATCTCCAATGTGAGGCTGGAAATTGAGAGGCAACTCTAAGTCAAAGACAAATTGGCACTCAGGAAATACTCCTTCGTCATCTTCGTAGGTGTAGCTACAGAGAGAAGAAACAGAGGAGGACATGAATTGAAGATTCATGATCACAGAACTTCTTTCAATTGAGCTAAACATAGCAACTGTTTCCAGGCAGAAATTTCGCCTGTGATAGACACTCACTGTCTTCCATTGATCACACTGACGTGTTTTAAGCCTGTTTAGAACATGAATTCTGGTCATCTTCTTTTGAAACGTGTAGAGCGCTCTGAATATTTCCTTGGAAACTGGCCAGTTGGTAGTTATTTCTGGCATCTCTGCTGTATTAATCATTCTCTTTTGTAATTGAGTTTAGAGAGATGTTAACATCAACAGCTCCCTTGATGTCTGGGTTTAAACCTAACAAGCATCTCAAATCTTAGTAATTACCAGTTACTTATTCCTTTTGAGCTTGATGCATTCTAAATATATTTTTTAATTACCTAAACTAAATAGTGGGACAGAAAAAAACAAAAAAGGCAGAAAGAAAGAAATAAGATTATGTACCTCACAGTTCCCACTGGGAGCGCTTGCTCTGCCAGGCCTGGAGGGATGCAGGCCTCTTCTTCACACTCTTTTACCATGGTATGCCTGACACTACAGCCTGCTGCCAGCCCCCCAGCTGCCTGCAATGAGATCAGAGGTACAACTTTGGGTGTGTGATTTATTCAATTATTATGTACTTTCTTCCATACCAGTTAAATATGCATAAATAACTATAAGCTATGTGGACTTATGCACTTTCAAAACATTGTAAAGATTGTTTGAATGGTCCAACTTCTGGTTCAGCCAATGACATAAGTTATAGGCAGAGCTATCTGTAATGAGCTGTTTAGTGGGGAATTGACCAATTTGACAAGCAATGGCAGATGGCAGGTTTGAGGATGGAAGAGACAGTATGAGTGTTTGGGAAACCTGTTATTTTGGAAACAATGTTATTTTCGCAATTCTGTTTGGTGGCACAGATATTATATACTCTACCTTTAACCTGAGTCAATTTTTAAATCTGCCAAACTCTGTGTCAATTAGGTAGCAAAAGAGCCGGTCCCACTTTATATTAGAGGTCTTTAACTACTATGTACTTTTAAAATACAAAAATTTTGTTCTGCAAAATTTTCACAAGATTCACATTTGCTGCTACTGCGTTTGAGGTAGAGGAAGGTTTAGGGGTTAGGTTAACAATGTAACTACAGATGAAATTAAATGCAGGCACTTTAAATGCAAGTACAATGCAACAACATGTATTTACATAATAAGTACATTGTATCAAATGCTTAAGTACATAGTAGTTAAAGACACCTAATATAAAGTGGGTCCAAAGAGCCATTTACTCAACATTACCAGCATTGTTTCATAAACAACTACATGTAGCAATACACATTTTATACATATATGCAGTGAAAATGTAATGTGTAATAGATGTTTTAAAGTAACAGTTCACCTAAAAAAGAAAAGTCTCTCACTTATTCAATTTACTCACCCTCATGTTCTTACAAAACCCATATTTTCTTTCTTATATGGAACACAAAAGGAAAAATATAAATTAATAACACTGTCTTTTCAATACAGTGGCAGTTGATAGTGACTCACTTTAAAGATTAAATAAGGACCGCAGGATGGCGCCGCGGATGGCTGCCTTGGTGTGGAGCGCTCCGATTGTTTTGTTGTTTTTGTTTGTTTGTCCTGTGTTTAGTAATCTTTTCCTAGTTAGTTTTACCAGAGACGAACTGCTGAACATTCGACAGCATATACCAGACAATCTTTTCCCGGTTTTCGAATATTCAGACGTTTTGCTGGACATTTTAGTTGGAGGCACAGCAATTCAAGAGACGCAGGCGAGGGAGATGAGCCGGTGCGCTGGTCAAACTCCATCGGCATGGATTTCGAACAGCACTGCAGAGTATTCATTCTCTGCTCTCTTCCTAACAAAACGGACAAACTACATCTCCTCACCCGCACAAACAAGGACTTTTCAACCTCTGCTGCCTTGTGCTTCACAGAAACCTGGCTGAGTGAAGCCATTCCGGATAGTGCGTTACATCTGCCGGGCTTTCAGCTGTTCAGAGCGGATCGCATCGCGGAGTTAACTGGGAAAACGAGAGGCGGTGGAACATGCTTTTACATCAGTGAAAGTTGGTGTACAGATGTAACAACGTTAAAGAGGATGTGCTGTCCTAATTTGGAAGCGCTCTTTATTAACTGTAAGCCTTTCTACTCGCCGCGGGAGTTTTCCTCATTTATTCTGGTGAGTGTGTATATTGCGCCAAACGCGTGTTTGAATGCCGCGCTGCAACAGTTGGCTGATCAAATCACAGACACGGAACAACAATACCCGGACTCAGTTATTATTATTCTTGGGGATTTTAACAAAACAAATCTCACACGTGAACTGCCCAAATACAAACAGCACATTACATGCCCCACCAGAGACAGGAACATACTGGATCATTGCTACACAACAATAAAGGATGCATATCGCTCTGTCCCTAGAGCAGCTTTGGGACTCTCTAATCATTGTCTGGTTCATCTTCTTCCAACCTACAGGCAAATATTAAAATCAACCAAGCCAGTAGTAAGGACTGTAAAGAGATGGACTAATGAAGCAGAGCGGGAACTACAAGCCTGCTTCGATTGCACGGATTGGAGTGTTTTTAAGGCTGCAGCCACAGACCTGGACGAGTTCACAGATACTGTTACATCATTTATCAGTTTCTGTGAGGATATGTGCATTCCTACTAGGGCTTATGTGGTTTACAGCAGAGCTCAGGCAGCTTCGTCAGGCCAGAGAGGATGCTTACAGGGGTGGGGATAATGTCTTTTACAATCAGGCCAGGAACACACTGAACAAGGAAATCAGAGTGGCTAAAAAAAGATACTCTGAGAAGCTGAAAAACAAGTTTTCAGCTAACGACCTTGCATTCAGTGTGGAGTGGTATGAAACAACTCACAAATTACGGGACTCCTACCCCCAACCCTGTAGGGAACCAACAACTGGCTGTCGACCTGAATGTGTTCTACTGTAGATTTGAAAGGCCCAATCTCACACCCCACACCCACTCTGACCTTCACTTCACACAAACACAAACACCTCCTGCAACCCCCCTCCTCTCCCCTCCTACTACTCAACCTGCACTTAAGATCTTTGAAGATGATGTGAGCCGCGTCTTTCGGAAACAAAAGACGAGGAAAGCTTCAGGCCAGATGCCGTCTCACCAGCGTGTCTTCGATCCTGTGCTAACCAGCTGGCCCCCATCTTCACACAGATCTTCAATAGATCACTGGAGCAGTGTGAATTCCCATGCTGCTTCAAATGCTCAATCATTATTCCTGTCCCAAAGAAACCAAAAATCACAGGACTTAATGACTACAGACCTGTCGCCCTGACATCTGTGGTCATGAAATCATTTGAGAGACTGGTGTTGGCCCACCTCTACACCAATGACTGCATCGCCAAGGACCCCTCTGTCAAGCTCCTGAAGTTTGCAGACGACACCACTGTCATCGGCCTCATCCGAGATGACAATGAGTCTGCATACAGAAGGGAGGTTGAACAGCTGGCTGTCTAGTGCAGTCAAAACAACCTTGAGCTGAACACGCTCAAAACGGTGGAGATTATTGTGGACTTTAGGAGGAACACCCCAACGCTGAACCCCCTCACCATTCTAAACAGCACTGTGGCAGCAGTGGAGTCATTCAGGTTCCTGGGCACTACCATCTCACAGGACCTGAAGTGGGAGACCCACATTGACTTAATTGTGAAAAAGGCCCAGCAGAGGTTGTACTTCCTTCGCCAGCTGAGGAAATTTAACCTGCCACAGGTGCTGCTGATACAGTTTTACACAGCAGTCATTGAGCCTGTCCTCTGCACTTCAATAACTGTCTGGTTTGGTTCAGCTACGAAATCAGACATCAGAAGACTACAAAGGACAGTTCGGACAGCTGAGAGGATTATTGGTTGCCCCTTGCCCCCCTTCAAGATCTATACACTTCCAGAGTGCGGAAAAAGGCTAGAAAAATCACTCTGGACCCCACTCACCCTGCCCACTACCTTTTTGAACTATTGCCCTCTGGCCAACGCTTCAGAGCTCTGAGCACCAGAACCGTCAGGCACAGGAACAGTTTTTTCCCCTCAGGCTATCCATCTCATGAACAGTTAAATTGCCCCATTGAGCAATAACTATGTGCAATACACAGTTTAATCTTTTTTATATTTATCCAACACATCCAACCTCTTCTGCCATTTCATTCCTCTGGAAAAAATAAATAAATAATTTGCACTGTACATAACAGATTGTATTAGATTTGCAATACCTATGTGTATGTGTGTATGTACGTATGTGTATAATAATTATTTTTTATTATTATTATTATCTATGTCTTGCTGCTGTTTTTGTATTGTTTTGTATTGTTGTGTACTGGAGCTCCTGTCACCAAGACAAATTCCTTGTATGTGTAAGCATACTTGGCAATAAAGCTGATTCTGAATCTGAAAAGTGACAGAAAATTAGAAGTCACTTTTGTGCATCATATTTCAAGTCTTCTGAAGGCCTGAGAGAGAGTCATGTGTGATTGGAACAACATGAGTGTGAGTAAATAATGACATAATTTTCATTTTTAGGTGAACAATTCCTTTAAGATACAGTGTACATATATGTAATATTTATGTATTACTAGTTACTGTGCCACTTATTACCAGATTGTCCAATCTTCCTGGATACGTCTGTTTAGTCAAAGACCGTCGTGCCAGCCACATATTGAGATTTCCACTCGAATCGCATGTGTAGCCATTGACATGGACACCGTACCTTTTTACTCCAAATAGACCTGTATTGGGGCATTATTCATTATATAAGTGATGTCACTGTTTGTGCCAAATTACTGTATAAGCATAAAATGAACATTTCATTGACTTACTTGTTGCTGCTCTCTCCATATACATGAGCGGAGGGTCGCAGTATCTAGGCATCACTGCGTATTGCTGAAAATAAGATGCACTCTGATAATGTTGCATGGAAGAACTGACAAATATGGCCAAAAAACAGTGAGGAGCTGTTAAGTTATAATGAAGATGGGTGATGAGTTAATAATAATGAAGATGGGTGATGAGTTAAAGGGATAGTTCACCCAAAATGAAAATGCTGTCATCATTTACTCACTATCATGTTGTTTCTTTTTTGCTGTGGAACACAAAAGGAGATGTTCGGCAGAATGTTAGCCTCAGTCACCATTCTTTTTCATTTTATGAAAAAAAAAGATGCAATGAAAACGGTGACTGAGGCTAAAATTCTGCCTAACATCTAATTCTGTGCTTCATTGAAGTAAGAAAGTCCTAGGGGTTTTTAACAACAGGGTGAGTAAATGATGACAGAATTTTAGTTTTTTGGTGAACTATCCCTTAAAAGGAATGGTTCATCCAAAAATGACAATTCTCTCATCATCATGCCATCCCAGATGTGTATGACTTTCTTCTGTAGAATAGAAACAATGATTTTTGGATGAATATCTCAGCTTTGTAGGTCCATACAATGCAAGTGAATGGTGACCAAAACTTTGAAGCTCCAAAAAGCACATAAAAGTAATCCATAAGACTACAGTGGTTTAATCCATGTCTTCTGAAGCAATCCACTGAACATCTTGCCAATGAAGTCTCAAGGCACGATCAAGATATCAAGCTTGATTACATTTCCCAGTGCTTAAAGCATTTGCAGAGCGCTAGATGCCGCTATGAAGTGTAATCGAGCTTGAAATCATGATCGCCAAGGAGACTGCGGATGTAAAGATTTATAGTAAAAAAAATAGCTATATGTTGGTCTGTTCTCACCCAAAACCCATTGGATTGCTTAAGAAGACATGTATTAAACCACTGGAGTCTGATGGATTATTTTTATGCTGCCTTTATATGATTTTGGAGCTTCAAAATTTTGGTCACCATTCACTTGCATTGTGTGGTCCTACAGAGCTGAGATTTTTTTCTAAAAATCTGGGGTGGCATGAGGACAAATAAATGATGAGAGAATTTTTTCTTTTTGGGTAAACTATTCCTATAAGTCCATAAGTCTTACCTCATGTCTCCAGCCTATGAGACAGGTGAATGTTGCCTCTCTCCTCAACTCCTGCAGCACCTCATCCACAGCCACTGATCTGCTCTCAAAAGTGTCAACGCTGGAGCAAAAGGTTATAGCACTCCCGTATGGTCTAAAAACAGAAGGAAAACGACCAAGAACTGATGCTACTTTTGGGGGAATCCATCCCACCTGCTCTCCAGCCACCTCAAAACGTAGACAGCTCTCTAAACTGGAACCTGGAATAAAAGAATGCATTGGTTTGTGTAGTTAAAAGAATAGTTCATCCAAACTTTCTTTCATTTGTGGAACATACAATGAAAGTGAATGGTGACTGAGGCTGTCAGTCCCTTACATTCTGCATAACACATTCTTTTGTGCTGCAGGGAATAAAGAAAGTCATACAGGGTTGGAACGACATGAGGGTGAGTAAATGATGACAGAATTTTCGTTTTTTGGGGGGGAAATTAAAGGCAAAATATGCATTTTACATACCACGTGTATATAAGTGGTTGGAATGAAATACTTCTGGAGACATGTCCTGTGGCGTGACATGCTATACTCCATCTAAAAACATTTTAAAAACATTTTGCTAATCGTTTTATAGTTAATATGCATGCAGCTTTTATGACCTCATAGTAAATGAGGCTATATGGAACATTTGTTCCTTTAAAAATTAATGTGTGACACAGCAATTTAAAGGAATATTCCATGTTCAATACAAGTTTAGCTCAATCAACATTATCTGTGGCATAATGTTGATTTACCACAAAAAGTAATTTCGACCCATCCTTCGTTTTCCTTAAAAATATAGTAAAATAGCATATAACTTTACACAGAAAATGCTATTAAGCAATTTTATCACATTAAAATAATGTTAACACGAATACGGATTGGCCCCATTCACGTTCCTTTGTAAGTGCCTCATTGTAAACCAGATTTGTTTTTGTTTTTTTTGTTTTTTTTTAAAGGAGGGACAAGTCTAAACATGTTGTGGTAATCAACATTATGCCACAAATGCAGTCAAATACGCTTAACCTGTATTAAACCAGGAATATTCCTTTAAAATTAACTACTGAAGGCAAAAATGTGATTTAAAAACTTACAGAAATTGTTCAGATACAATATATATTCATATATATTTTAACCTAAAATATTTTATGTTGATAAAAAAAAAAAAAAAAAAAGTAAATAGACACGCTATGCTTCAAACAACCCTTATGACCCTTCTATATGGCATTCATATGGATTGACTTTTATTGACATTTATTGATGTATTTAACGTGACATGGATTTAATTCTGTATTTCCCCCACCTGGTAAATGAAAGTTGTTCATTCGACGCAGCAGTTGCAGCATTTTCTCCGACCACGAAGCCATTCTGGGGCGTTTGACGGTGAATTTTCCGTTCATAAACCGTGCATTAATTCGCGCGTGTGTGTACTAGATTTGTCGCTGTCATACACCCACGAACTTCATGCTCGCCTCCATTGTTGCTGTTCCTGTTGACGTGAGCGCTAATTGGTTGCTGCTCTATGACAAAATCCAAAATCCAATGAGGGTGTTGTCCATATACCGGCTCTCCCCACTAGAGGGCAAATGTGGCCAAAACACTTGACTGAATGCTGAAGGGGCCCATTGAATCTGACCAGTCATGAAAAGGCATGCTACCACTTCTCTTAAAAGCAAAAGAGAGTGCTTGATCAAGTTTCATCATTTTTTTTTTTTTTTCCTGTGGAAATTGGTCCTACAGTGAAGTGGGCCGTTAGTAATTTAAAATGAAAATGTTTTAAGTGATGACCATTGTAATTTTAGTAAAATAGCCAATTAGGAGCGAGTCATTATGGTCATAATTATTTGATTGCGCTGTTTGCTGTCTGTCAACTGATTGCACTGTGGGGCCCATTTAATTGAATGCATGTGCCACAACACAAACAGCCCTTACAAAAAGTTCCCATTGTTTCACCAATACAGTAGTGTAATTCTGACTAAGTTTAACTCTTTACTCAATGTATGAAATGTTTAACTTACAAAGACACCAGACAGAAAGAAAGAGGGACAGCAAAAATAATAGTTACTTTTCACTTGCTAAAATCTGCACCAGTCTTTGGGGTTGGGGTTAAATCTCCAACCAATCACAAAAAATATACAGACAGTAAACACTATTGTTAGAGAGGACTAAAAAGTATCCAGTAGTAGGTGGTTTTTAATGAGGAGTCAAGAAAAGCAAACTGTTCCCAAATCACACAGCTAGCTGGAAAGTAGAGAATATATCTAAAGAGATATATCTAAAAGTGTTGTCATGTAGCACAGAGATACCAAAGCATCATCAGCTCCAGAAATTCATTAGAACAATGTCACCACTGTTCTGCTATCATTTGTGTAATTAAGATTAATCTGTGCAAAAGCATCTTAAATATATCAGCACAATACATACCTTAGTTAGTGCTGGTGGTTTCAACACTGCGGCGAGAGATTACAGGGAATGATTCATCCCAAAAATTCGAGCCAATATGTTTACCAAAACCGATTCGTTCACTGATGCGGTCAGTAACGATTTCCGTGGATTACAATCTTTACACCAGTAGGTGGCGACAAATGTGTGTACAATTTGTTATTAGTAATGCTGTCTGAAATTGTTTACTCATTCAGTTGATCACTGTGAGTGCACTATATCAGCAAGGAGTAAACAGAATGAGAGAGTGAATTCGGATGCTGAAGTATACACCGATCATCGGAGAGAGCTCTTGAGCTGTCGCAGAAACGACTTCTTCAAATCGTCGCATGTGTACTTTTATGTTACATGTGCCTAACTTTGCATGATAATAATAATGCTTATTATTCTTAATAAATGGTATAGTAATACAATAAATCTTCATTCAGTTTGTCATTTTTAATAGCCTATATATAATATATATATATAAAAAAACATTTGTTTAATAATGCGTATATTATTGTATTTATTTATCATGTTTTAGTATCTTTAAACTCAGTTCCAAACTGGGCAGCGTTTCTGGGTGCAGAGATGAGACAACCATAGGTGCATAGCACCCTCATCTGACCATAAATCAACACTAAAGTTATCATAACCTACATGTGTTAACCAAATATTTGAATCATCCACAAAATTATAATTTCCACTGTGTGCAGTCTCCGGATGTATTTTCAAAATCAGAGTGCATTGTGGGTAAGAATGATTGTACAATTACAGGGAACTGTAATTCACTTGGATTTCAGACACTACTACAAAATTGCAGACACCCGAAACAGAGCACTAAATAGTGGATAGGAGCCGATTTCAGATACAGTGATTCCTTCAAAAACAGCGAGTCGTTCACGACTGAAACAATGTAAGTGAACAAGAACGACTTGTTCAAAAACACAGATTCTTTCACCATAAAGGCTCAGGGTTGACAAACCAAAAACTAGCAATGACCAGTTGAACGCATCAGTAAACGAATCTGAACAAGTCTTTTTGGTGAATGGATTCTGACCAGCCAAACCACATGTTCCATACTTCCTTGCATCCAAAACAAGTAGCAATCACGTTAATTGACAGAGGAGGATATGTCTGTAACGGGCACTGAACAACGGATTGGTAAACTACGGTCTATTTTATGTATCAGTGTGCATATAACATACAAAACCTTACTAATATTACTTAAATAGTATGTCAAGTAATATGTCAGCAAACAGAGGGAGGCATTTGTCCTGAAAGCTAGAGTATAGTGAGTGTATATTGTGTATCCATCCAACCATCCATCCATCCAACTGTCCATCCATCCATTCATTCATTCATCCATCCAAACTTCCTTCCTTCATCCATCCATTCATCCAACCAACCATCCTTCTTTCCTTCCTTCTTTCCTTCCTTCCTTCCATCCATCCTTCCATCCATCCATCCATCTATCCACCCAGGATTAGTCAGCACTTTATTACAATAGAAGTCAGTTTATCCTAAATGTATATTATTCTTCATATAATGTAAGATGTATACTCTAAACGGTCTGGGCGCTAGATTTACAATATTCTGGACAGGTCTGGCTCCAGCAATGTGGATAAACGAGGTGTTCTAGAAAAAACAAGAGTAAACAAGAGATTCTCAAGTGGTCATGAAGAAAATGTACAAACTAGACTGTTTGCTGTCTGAGGGCAGCTTAGTTCAATTGTGCATCAAACCCTATTTTTGGAGGTTAGCTAAATTAGGTGTAATGCATCCCCCCAAAAATCCCCCATGGGACATGAGGTTCATTTCATAAATGGACCACAGAAGATGGGTGTTGCTAAATACATTTCAGTTCTATTTGTTTGGAGCTTTTATTTATGGTTTAATCTGTTTTTGGTCAGTCTCTAAGCAGGTGTACGAGGTAAACCCCATAGGCAGGAAGTTGTGGGTAAGGTGTTTACCTACTCAAAATGATTGTTTGTCTACTACATGAACATTTGGAGTGTTTATTTTTTAATGAAACACAGGAAGCTCAGGGCTTGTCTAATGGAGGAGTAATACATCTAATTACTTGATAATGTTCAGTGTGGGAGGCAAAAAAATAAAGAAAGTCTATAGCAAACTGGAGTGTGGGAGATGTAAACAGAATTTAGGAGAACTAAATGGTTTATTTGTCCCAGCCTACTCTAAACATTTCTTATATCATAATCTCAGGCTTGAGTGCTTGTGTTAGTTGACCACATTTACATGCATGTAATTTTCTGATATAGCCTTCTGAAAAAGAGGTTTAAAATGCTCCACAACTATTGCAATATTCTGTTACAGTGTATATTTTATCATACAGTAAATATTAGCTTTGTCGAGTAATTTCAGATGAGCTAACACATTTAGACAGCCTGGTCTCAAAGAATCATGTTACAACACATACATTTTTGTAAGATTATTTTTATGTGGCTTTTTCTACATATTGTGGCAGTTTCCCGTTGAAGTGAATACTAGGTGCTACAACAATGACTGCTATTACCTTCCACACAAATAACAAGTAAACCAACATATTATCCATTCATAAAATTATTTTTTTGCTCTGTTCCTCACACAAGGCTATCTCTTGACATACATTTACTACAGTGCATGAGTTGTAAGACGATGCATTTTAACATCTGCATTATATGGTCAACTGATTTACAAGCTTGATCGAGTGTAATCAAATTGCATGGTAGCTGAAGTGTTGCAATAATCAAGAAATGAATCCTGAAGAGCATGCGTGTCGACATGTTAGTCGAAAGTGTCATAAAGGCACCACAAAACGACGCGGTAGCTTCAGCAATTGCATTTTTCATGTCACATTTGCTTTTTCTGACCCTTTTGCTTAGGTTTAGGTTTATGGTAGAGAGATTATAGGAAGGTTTTGTTGATATCTATTTGGGAGAAAAGTTAATTCGCTTTTAGATCCACACAGTGGACATTTCACCCCAGAACTGCCGTGATATGTGTAAGGAACCACGTAATATCATTTTGCAAAAATGTCGCCGCAGTCAGGATTGGGGAGAAACGGAATACATGTAACAGGATTACGTATTTAAAATACAAAATATAAGTAACTGTATTCCACTACAGTTACAATTTAAATCATTGGTAATTAGAATACAGTTACATTCAAAAAGTATTTTGATTACTAAAGAGATTACTTTGCATTTTATTGTCATTTGTATAATTTAATATTTAGTCCTTTCAGGTGGAAAACATTTATACATATAAATGATGCGATCCAAAATGCATTTGAACAGCGGTGAAACACTTTCTTATGATGTGTTACATTCATACGAGCAGACGTAAGAGAAGAGAAATAAGTTTGAAGTAAGTTTGGAGCAGAAGAAATAGAAATAAACCTTGTGTTAAATTGTCAGTTTTACGCTAAGCTAAAATGCTATTTCTAGCCATTTTACATGCACATATTACCAGGCACGATCATATTTTTCATCAAGTATATTCATGTTGAATCATAATTTTTTTTTCTTCTAGTAAGACCTTTGATATTAGGGCAAAAATTGTATTCTTGATGATAATGTTTGTATTGTTTTCCTGTAAAAATATCTAAAAATCCTTAAAACCATATCAATTTGATTTATCTTGTTTTAGAAACAACACTGCACAAGATATTTAGGTTTTTCAGAGAATGTATTTTTAACATGTGTATTTTGTCTTACTGTACTGGCAGATTGTTTATAGTCAAAACAAGCGAAAAAATCTACCAGTGCTGAAGAAGCAATCCAAAGTATTTAGAATACGTTACTGACCTTGAGTAATCTAACGGAATACATTACAAATGACATTTTATAGCATGTATTCTGTAATCTGTATTGGAATACATTTCAAAAGTAACCCTCCCAACCCTGGCCGCAGTCATGTACTATTCGATACATTATCTATACATTACGGAATTAATATGACTTAATTCCAATTAATATTTAGCAATAATTTTGTGCATGTAAACATGGTGAGTAATGCAAGTTGGCAGTAAACGTACAGTGTCATCAGTGGAAATCATTGTAAAGAAAATTAAAATGTCTTAGTTCACATTTACAACAATAATAATGAAACTAATCAGAAAGTAGAATAAATTCTCATGTTTCATGAAGTGGTTGTCATAGCAACAGGTCATCACAATGCATGGGCTGCACTGGACATAGGGAGGCCACATGGTAAATACGGTTGCAAATGGCAATGGAACTTCAAGAATTTATCAAGTGTGTGGTGCCCGTTGGCCCATGGACAAACAAAGCTATCTTTCATATCAACAGGCTCCCTAATGCAGAGCTAGACCGATGTCAGCTCTGCTGATCAGACTAGCTGTGAAGCACGGACAAGTTCGTAACCACCATAGACACTGAGGGAAATTTTTTGAATAGATCAAAATGGGTTTTCAATGACTGATTCTTAAAAAAAGTACCTTTAGTCCTCTCCAGTATTGAATATTTGGTTGCGTTCTTGTGCAGAGACTATAATGGGTGACTTGTAAATTGAGACTTAAACATATCTTTTATTCATCATATCAAATTTTAGAACCCACACATTGGAAGTGCATCCAGTGAAGTCAGAACAATAATTCCTGTCAATGAAAATGTTTTTCCCCTCGATAACTCTCTAATAGTTTGTTTGGCTCTGGGGTCCACTGAGCATTCGTTGAGAGGGAAGTGTAGAGGCGTTTGGTGGGTTTTGGGGTTGAATGAAAGAGGTGTTTTGTTGAAAATGTTTTCTTTTTACTTTTTCCCTTCTCTCCCCCTGTTTCCTTTCCATTCCTTCTACCTCACTCTCTGGTCTCACCTTTGCATTTCTTTTTCTTTTTTTTTCTGTGAGGGAATGGTGAGGGGTTGTACATGATTTCCAGTGGCAGACTATATAATTGGCCTTTCAGAGGGTTCAGCCATCAGAGTTATTGAGACAGCTGTCTCAAGCAGATCTGAACTGGATCCAGCATAGACTAATCAAACGATGTACAGGACCTTAGGTTTGTGTTTGTTCTTGTGTTTAGCACTTTTAGTCACTGAGGGAAAACGAGTAAAGAGAAGAGGAGAGAGACAGTGGAGCTCCAGACATTTTTTATCTGCTGTTTCTGATGCATCCGAGTATGGCAACCCTTTCCTTCCAGGCGAGTACATCTTACAATATTTAATCTAAGCAAAAAGGTAATTACTTTGCATCACCTTCAGTATTTCAATATTCAATATTTGACAGGTAGGACTGTATTAATATTCCTCAAATTCTTGTTCTAAACCCTTAACCCTAAATAATAAACTTCTGCAATTAATTTAGTCTGAACCCTTTAATGTATAGACTCAAGTGAAACTTTTTTCCAGCCAATTTTAGCCTTAAATATTTTTGTGAGTTTAATAGGCTACTTTTCAAGAAAATTAAGATTAAACATTGAAAATTGACTTGCACTGATAGATTGTTCAGCATTCAAAATTTTACTGAGGTCAATGATAAAATAGTACTATTTGTATACTAAATTGCTATTGGTCTTTTTTCTTCTATTTGCATACTGAATTTTGATTGGTCTGGTCTCCATTACATATATTTAACCATTTATAATCACCTTTACACTGCACAGTGACAATGTGTTGATTGTCAAAAAATTAGATGCATACCAAGTGTCATGACAACGGAAAAAGCAGCTCTAATGTAGTATTTCATTTAAGCAGAATCAAAGCCTAAAACCTAAACTTACCTAAAACTTTAACACTTTTCTTTTGCTGCCTTGCAAGCACAGGGATTTTCTTCAGGAAATGCAAATCTAGTATATTATATATTTATTCAATTCTTTTATTGTGTAATCAGGTTTGGGAGTGTTACTTTTGAAATTTATTCCACTACAGATTACAGAATACATGCTGTAAAATGTCATTTGTAACATATTCCGTTAGATTACTCAAGGTCAGTAATGTATTCTAAATACTTTGGATTACTTCTTCAGCACTGGTAGATTTTTTCACTTGTTTTGACTATAAAAACTCTGCCAGTACAGTAAGACAAAATACACATGTTAAAAATACATTCTCTGAAAAACCTAAATATCTTATGCAGTGTTGTTTCTAAAACAAGATAAATCAAAATGATCTTTTTTAAGGTTTTTTTATATTTTTACAGGAACACAATACAAAAATTATCATCAAGAATACGATTTTTGCCCTAATATCAAAGGTCTTACTAGAAAAAAGAAATTATGATCCAACGTGAATTTTCTTGATAAAAAATATGATTGTGCCTGGTAACGTGCATGTAAAATGGCTAGAAATAGCATTTTAGCTTAGCGTAAAGATGACAATTTACACAAGCTTTATTTCTATTTCTTCTGCTCCAAACTTACTTCAAACTTACTTCTCTGTCTGCTCGTATGAATGTAACACATCATATGAAAGTGTTTCACTGCTGTTCAAACGCACTTTGGATCGCATCATTTATATGTATAAATGTTTTCCATCTGAAAGGACTAAATATTAAATGAAACAAATGACAATAAAATGCAAAGTAATCTCTTCAGTAATCAAAATTCTTTCTGAATGTAACTGTATTCTAATTACCAATTATTTAAATTGTAACTGTAGTGGAATACAGTTACTTATATTTTGTATTTTAAATACGTATTCCCATTACATATATTTTGTTACTCCCCAACCCTATGTGTAATTGTGATTGTGGAAGAACCCCATCAAGTGTTTAGACTGAATCATGATCTTTAGAGCTATAAGACGAATGGTGTATATGCTTAATACTGAAGTACTGTGTGTGTGTATACATGCCAGGGCTCAGCAGAGAGTGCTTGGTGAATGGAATCTCTCTGTTTGAAGGGGCTGTCTGGTCTCCGGAGCCCTGCAGTGCATGCCAGTGTAAAGACGGAGCAGTGATCTGCAGAACCATCCCCTGTCAAGCCAGAGGTTAGGGAACTATCACCTCTCTCTCCCAGCATTCACAGGTCCACCTGATTCATATCAGTTTTTTTTTTTTTTTTTTTTTTTTTTCTGTCAATCAAGTCTAGACACCTTCAAAAGAGTAAATACTGACAACATCAATCTTACTTCATTCCATCTACAGTGGGGTCCAAAAGTCTGAGACCACATTGGGATCTTTTCTTTTCTTTTTTTATTATTTGAACCTGAAAGCAATCAGAATGTTTTTGGATTTTGAAAATTGTAAACAAAAAAACAAAAAAGGACATCAAATGAAGAACAAATATATATATATTAAAATAAAAGGGTAGTTCACCCCAATTGAACATTTACTCACCATCATGTCGTTCCAAACTCGTATGTCTTTCATTCTTATGAGGAACACAAAAGGCAGAATTTTATTCGCAGCCTTAGGTGACTGAGACTGAACATTCTGCCTAACATCCCCTTTTGTGTTCCACAAAAGAAACAAAAGTCATACAGGTTTGGAACAGCATGAGGATGAGTAAATTATGACATCACAGCTCATTTTTGGGTGAACTATCCCTTTAAGATTCTGTTCTATTTCTTGGTCACCATTTCAATGCAAGCAAATTTGTGACAATGATGTTTACACCATTACACCATTTCCTTGCTTCCACTGAAGAACACAAGATGCTCTTTGCAGCATTTTTAAATCATGCTGGATAACATGGATCATAAGTATTTGCACAAACTTGTGGAGTCTATGCCAGCTCGAGTGCATTTAAGCAAAGGGGAAATATACTAAATTACAGTACTAACAAATTCTTTCACACAAATTGTTATGTTGATAATATAATTTGTAATATATGTCTGTTAAATTGGAAATTATTCAAAATAGAAAGAAACATTTTCGTCTCAGACATTTGGACCACACTGTACATTATGTATTTCTTCATACAATATGTTCAATTCTTATTTGTTGATTGCTTCATTGGGTTTCCACTACCAGAATAATTGGATTAATAAATTCTAGTAAGAGCTGAAGAGGACAGTGGGCATCCCTGTGGTGAGGCAAACAGGGAATTATGTAAAACATTGGCTCTTACTGTGGCACAATGCAGTGCTGGGAAAGATGCCATTAGGGAGTGGGTTGCCTGGTAGTGGGTACTGATTTTCTGTTTGCAATACCATGTCTAGCTTCACACACCCAGAAGGTTGTGGCCAGTGAGTCCAACCCCATGTATGTGGAGAAAAAGAGCCATCACAGACTGAAAGGAAATGGCAAACCACCTGTGGGGAAAGAGGTTCTGGAGGTGAAGCCCAAGAGGAACAAAATGGCGGTCACCCCAGCGAAAAAAGTATGTAGATGTACTGTAGTTTTAAATGCGATATCTGTGAGCAATCTACAGCAGTGAGTCTCAACTGGTTTTGTTTCATATCCCGGATTTTACATTGGACATCAAGAAATGTTCTTAAAGGACGTCTTCTCAAGGACGTCATACAACGTGTCCATGTTGGCATCAACCCAATTTGGTTAGCCTATACCAAATTTCAGATGAATTTTGCACCAAAATACCATTTTGATGGAGTTTGATTGGATGCAAGGTCTTTGATGCTGACGTTATATGGTTAGTTGCTTGTTGTTATTTAGAGTGTAATCAAATTACATGCATTTAGCATTGTTTTTCTGCGCTGTCCACAACTCTTTTAGAACAAACCTGCAACCCATTATTAGGTCAGGATAATCCCCACCAGTTGAGAACCACTGATCTACAGTATGTATCATATGTGACTTGCCAATTGTTTTACTACACATTATTGTACATATTTACCTATGGAGACGGTATTGTTGCATTTTTGCATTTTGCCTACCATTTAAGTGTTCTTAAACATTTATGTTGTCTTTTCAGCCATCCCTAAATGTCCCTAAGAAACAGGTGACCCCTCTGAAAAAAAACCAGGAGGTGGTCCTTAGGCCTGACACTGGAAAATTCACCAAGACCCTTGCAGTGCCCACAGGACTAAAGTTTATGAGACGAGACCATTTTGATATCTATGACTATGATGATGATGACTATCTAGAGGATGACAGTGACAGCGATGATGATGACGATGATAACAGCAACATGTCCGTTTTCAGATCTGCTGTTCGCCCTGTAACAATCGAAAGACGCTTTATGTCGCCCACACACAAATCAATCCTACCAAGAATCGAACAGCCCTATGCTCATCCCACCAGAAGATCTGTTATCCTGCCCACTGGAAGGCCACTGCCAGCCCCCAGTGGGCGACCTATGGATCGAGGTATTGGCCGTCCAGGCATCCGTACCTCTGTTCATATAGAGTCTCTTCCAGCAGGCTGCCTGCTTTCAGAGTCTATGATTGCTTGTGGAAACACTGGCATTACCCAAATGCCCATCATCAGAGATCCTGGGGTCAGAAGTTTGTTTCTAGCAGGTGAGGTGAGAGAAGTTCACCTTGCTCATGTGGGTCAATAATAAAGATGTTTTCATGTTTTACACAACTCAGATCCCTTTATATGAGTATTGTAGAATAAAACATCCCTGCTAAAAAGATCATTTTGGATCAGTATGAATTTCCATACCAGTCCCGGCTGGTTCCTACTGATTTGATGTTTGTTACCCCCATTATCTGACACTTTCGGCTGCAGAATAAATTAATCATGGGTGAAAAATATGTCTGCAAAAACATTTTTTATTGACCTTTAAGAGGGGGTTTAAAGTCTGAAATCACTGAAACAGAGAGGGTGTGCAATGCTGTTGAAATCTTATGAGACAGCTCATAAGACTTCAATGTAAACAGACCCTACCGTGATCCAGAAAAAGTGGAAAATTATGCTTGACTTCTTTGTATTTTGCAGGCAACAAAATCAGCAAGATCCCAGCACACGCTCTTGCAGGTCTTCCCAACCTCGAGTGGCTTGACCTCAGCAAGAACAAACTGGATGACTTCTCTCTGGGACTGAATGTGTTTCGGGTGAGGTACTATCAGGGAAACTAAGTAGCAAATGTGTTTCGACTCTATTAGATCATGCTAAGTAATCAGTATAAGTAATAAGTTACAATCATAATAAGTTTTTTCTTAAAGGGATAGTTCACCCAAAAATGAAAATTCTCACATCATTTACTCACCCTCATGCCATCTCAGATGTGTATGACTTTCTTTCTTCTGCAGAACACAAATTAAGATTTTTAGAAGAACATTTCAGCTCTGTAGGTCCTCACAATGCAAGTTAATTGGTAGCAAAATTTTGAAGCTCCAGAATGCGCATAAAAGTAATCCATTAGATTCCAGTGGTGAAATACATGTCTTCAGAAGTGATATGATAGGTGTGGGTGAGAAACAGATCAATATTTAAGTCCTTTTTTACTATACATTCTCCTCCCAGCCCAGCAGGTGGTGATATGCATGAAGAATGTGAATCGTTAAAAACAAAAAAGAAGAATGTGAAAGTGAATGTGAAAATTGATAGTAAAAAAGGACTTGAATATTGATCTGTTTCTCACCCACACCTATCATATCGCTTCTGAATATATGGATTTAACCACTGGAATCTTATGGATTACTTTTATGCTGCCTAGATGTGCTTTTGGACCTTCAAAGTTTTTTTTACCTGTTCTCTTGCATTGTATGGACCAACAGAATTAAAAAATTCTTCTAAAAATCTTCACTTGTGTTCAGCAGAAAAAAGAAAGTCATACACATCTGAAATAGCATGAGGGTGTGTAAATGATGAGAGAATTTTCATTTTCGGATTAACTACTCCTTTAATATGATAGTTCACCTAAAAATGAAAATTCTGTCATCATTTACTCAACCTTCCTTTCTTGAGTAGAACATAAAATGTTAATTTCAGTCCCCATTCACTTTCATTGCACTAATGTTTTCAATACAGTGAAAGTGAATGGTTACTGAGGTTGTCAGTCCTCGCAAAAGTTCTGCTAAATCATCTCCTTTTGTGTTCCACTGAAGAAAGAAACTCATACAGGTTTCGAACAACATGAGGGTGAGTAAATGACGAAGAATTTGTATTTTTTAGGTAACATTTATCCTTCTGTTCTGCTTTTAAACAAAAATGGGTACAATGTTTGGCTTAAATAATGGACTGATAAGCGTATAAAGGTAAAAACTGAGAAAATCCAATGTGTTACAATGGTGAGTTATTAGACTTTGTGGTGCCTCGTAGGGCATGCTGATATTTAGCAACTAGCTGACGTTTTTTTTTATGTATTTATTTTTTAACCTTTTTTAACCTGTGTGCTATACCTCCTGGGCGCCAAGAACAGAATTTGCAGAACAGTGCCAAACAGTGTTATTTTTACATGATTGCAGTACATATCTGTGTTTACTTATGTACGGTAGCATGACCGGGAAATGTCTATTGCCTCATGCCAGATGAACTCTGAAGATATGTGTTGTGTAACTTGGCTTCAATGGCAAGCATTGAGGTTTGTTTTGTCTGGCTTTGGCAGTGTTATGAGTATCTTCTCACCTATTGCAGAACTTGACGAAGCTCCGGAGGTTGAACCTTGATGAAAACAAATTCACTAAAGTGCCGGCTCTCCCTCCCTCCCTGGTGGAGCTGAAGATCAATGATAATAAGCTCAGCGGTCTCACACCTCACAACTTTAAGGGTAAACACACAATTACAATCTCTTTAAACATACTGTTAAACGCTTAAGTACAATTAAAAGTCAGAAATATTCTCCTCTCTGGTGTATAAGTCATCTCTTGAATACTTCATTCTGATCAGTTGGTCAGTTCTGTGCAAATACTGTTGCATATTGACCACTAAGCATATTCCTACATAGCTGTGCTAGTTTCAAATAAATCTTAATAAATGAAGTTAGAGATGTTTTTCATCAAGATTGCTTTATGGTACATTAACTACAGGGATGGTATTAATTGTTGTGATCACAGTAACTCCACAGTTTTTAGTTCACCTCAATCTAGAACTGAATCTGCAGCTTTTGGATCATCATGCCAGATCCTCAACCATTAGGCAACAAATATTGCTGATGCTGGAAACAGATAGATTGATACACTAGGAATACATGTAAATGCCATTTTCTTGTAACTAAATCTAATGTGTTATTCTTGCCTCAGGTTTGTCAAAGCTGCTGACACTGGAGTTAGAGGACAATAATTTCCATGATGGAAATGTCTCTCCTTTGGCTTTCAGGCCTATGAAGAGGCTGATTTACCTCAGACTTGATGACAATAAGTTCAGGGCCATTCCCTCAGGTCTGCCTGTTTCAGTACAGGTCAGTCAAGCTTTGTTAAACATATAATGCCTGTATAAAATCCATTTTAAAAAGCTTATGCACTTTTGAACTTATATTTCCATATAATTTAATGTTGATCTATGCTAATGGGAGTGCAATAATGAATTTAGTCAAAATGTAAGTATAAGAATACATTCTAAGAAAAAAAAGGGGGGGGGGGGGGGGGGGGAGAGCACTTGGAGTTGTAGGGGAATACAGCTTGGGCCTGTAGACCAGTAGGCTTGAAATGAAGACCAGGAGTCGAGGTTTCAATCAATTAGTTGAAGTTTTTACTGAAAAAAGTTGTTTGCAAAATCAAATGGCAGAAGTCAGCAATACAAAAGCCTCTGAGTTCGTAGACAGGAGAAACCCATGCAAAATTACGAACTGAAATCAGGTCCAAAAACATTAATACTTATAGTCAGATACAGCATCAAGTTGACGTCAGTGCTATAGTCTTCTAGGATTCTGATTGGTTACAAGCATTGATAACTGTGGAACACTTCTGAACATGGTCATCTTGTACGTCGTTTATCTCATTGACTATTTGCATGACGCTTTAGTTCTGTATAGGCTCATCCGAGTCGGGTCGTAGGCCAACGACAGTCCTCCCTTTATGGTCATCCATAGGTCTCTGATGTCCAGTTGTCCACTTCTAGACTGCTATTCTAACTCCACTGGACTCCTGAAACAGAAATTCTTGAGAGAAACACACACACAGCTTCTCCTATTCAAGGTCGTATACTACAAAGCTTCTGTTGGAACCTGGCCTTATCCTGTTGGAACTTAAAGCATAGAGAAAACTGTACTTTCTCTCAGGAGAGCTGATGTAGTATTCTTGTTAAATTGGCAGAAACATTCATAATCAAATGCATGTTATTGGGTCATGAAGTTACTAGAGAAGCGGCCTACGTGACCTAGGCCTCTTAGTCAGCAGACACATTGACGCCTAAGACAGACATGGAACTGCATAAAACCACAGAGAACATATATTAAGAGATTATAATAATGAATCATTTGCTCACAAGAATATGATATGTGTGTTATAACGTTGTATACATAATTAACTCATAAGAATACTGATTAGTTCCACTAAAATCATTCAATTAATCAGATTAGGTTAAATGCTGATCAGTTTAGATTCACTCAAAGGATATATATATTGAAGAAGAGGAGGTGGTGATTCAGGCATCCACCCCTTCAGAGTATTGTTGACACTGAACTTACTGTATCTGTACTTGTTCAGGAGCTGCACCTATCAGACAACAAGATAGAGGTTGTGCATTCAGGGCTTCTCAACAAGACCACAAACCTGAGAGTCCTGAACCTCAGCCATAATCGAATCAGAGAGGACCGCATTGATCCAAGAGCATGGATACACTTACTGTGAGTTTCGAAAATACACTTGCATTAAACTCTTGCTCCATCTGTCTCTGTGTCTGCTGTTACTTGCCATCTTGTGGACAGTTACTGTAATGCATAAAGAGATTAATTATTTTCAACCTAAATCTAGATATCTCTATGGATTCAATACTTTCACTTTAAGAAATATTTCTGTTTTAAGATATAAATCAATTAAAAACTACTTTTAGGATGTTCATGCCTGTCTTTATCACAGAAAATTGGAGTATTTGGACCTTTCCCACAATAAGCTGGTTCACGTACCCTCTTTCTTGCCGGTTGGCCTGCGGCAACTCAAATTGCATCACAACCAGATTGAGCGCATTCCTGGCTATGTGTTTGGCCACTTGCGGCCTGGCATGGACTCCCTACACCTGTCTTACAACCGGCTGCGTGAAGACGGGATAAATGAGGTGTCCTTCATGGGCCTGTACAACTCACTGACCGAACTTCTGTTGGACCATAACCAGCTCAGATCCATTCCACAAGGCATTTTACAGTTAAAGGCTCTGCAGCATCTGAGACTCAACCACAATTTCATCAGGTTAGTGAATTCAGACTCACAGTCAACCAAATCAGGATAGTATAACTATAATCAACATTTGTGTTGATGAGCACAGGCATCAGAGTATTAAAGGCCCTATGAAATGGTTGACAATCATTTGACTAGTTAGCATTCATCTCAATGGCAGTTGCATGGCTGGTGCATTTGTTTTGCTACTTGCTATGTGGCGGGTGGTATTAGGGGAAGAGGAAATTCTCGAGAGCATTTTATTGGCAGGATATAATGTCATTCATATTTTGGTTCATTCTCCTGAAAGAGAAAGACTGTAAATTTTAACATTGTGTATCTGCTAAAAGTTTGTTTTGTCTACTGTACTTTTAGGAGTACACTTGCATATATGGATTCAAAGCTTACATGGACAAAAAGCCACAATGGGGTTTCTATTGGGTCTTTAGAGAGCCCAGTTTTCTTTCCTGTGTTAACATATTCCTAATTAAAACAGGAAGTTTGGGTGGGAAATATTGAAGGGATTGTACGTCATTTAAAAATAGACTTTAGTTGTGTCAGAGTTATGAACTATTACTGAGTTCATAATGGCATACTCACTTTTTGCTGCTTGTTCAATATATTTAATTAAAATAGACTAAAGCAAAGTAATTCTCGAGCATTTAGTCACAACTTGATTTCATTGCGTTCCACAAATATGTGATCCATACTAGGAAAAAATAAAGTTTTAAGCAAATATACAAATCCTCTTTTAAATTGTTCATTTGGGTCTATATTTTACTGTATTATAGTGCTTAGTGCCCAACCGATATTAGCCTTTCATCGATATATCGGTATCGGTGTAAATGTTTACCAATATGCGCAGATATGAAAACTTTTTTTAAGAACATATAATGCAGAAAACAATGCTTTAGAATTGGTGTCATTACATAGATTGTCCAGCAGAGCGTGCTCTGACTCCATTGTTTACAGAGCTGACTCTGAGCTGACGTGGCTCTGCAGACAGGGCAGAGTTGAGTGGTAACTTGCTAACTAGTTTGTGAAATACATACTGGAAAGTTAATACAAAATGACCCCATCATTTTCCCTTTTCAGTATAACTCATATAACATTAACCCTGTCCCTGACAACCATGTCACTAATGTTTAACACATCTCTTTGCTATGTTAGCCAGCTATAGTTTGTCAGAGCATCTTTTTGCAGCTCAGCTGACAATGGTGCGGTGGTGGATTGTGTCTGTTGAGTGTTGATTTCACGCTACGCTGTTACCAAGTTGGTGAGACGCAATGCTGGTCCATCTTTTACTCTCTGTGACAACGTGCTTATAGCTAACTTGCTAATCACGTAGCTACTTTCATTGCTTGTCAGCTGAGTGGAAGCTAATGTGTAAACATGTATTCACCAAACTGTTTTGTTCAGGATTCACAGTTTGGTACTCCCTTCAACCGAACAATTCCAGTCGTTGCATTTATAAAATGTAATATTTAAAAGTCTGGTTTTCCACCGTTGAACGTTTCCCCTGAACTTGTATAGCAGAATACGGTGTAACACCGCTGCTGCTGTTTATCTCTTATTTCAGCAGGTGTAAATGCTTTTTGTTTTACAACCTGCCAATAATTGACTGGCAGTATTAATATAGTCAGCATTTGACTGATACTAAACAGCAATACTGATGTTTTTTTAGCTATTTATTTTATTTTCATTTATTCTTTATTTTAATGGTCAGCAATTGACTGATACTAAACAGCAATACTGATGTTTATTTAGCTATTTATTAGATTTTTATTTATTCTTTATTTTAATGGTCAGCAACTGACTGATACTAAACAATACTGATGTTTATTTAAGCTATTTATTTTATTTGTATTTATTCTTTATTTAAATGGTCAGCAACTGACTAATACTAAACATACACTACTGATGTTAATTTAGCTATTTATTTTATTTGTATTTATTTTAATGGTCAGCATTTGACTGATACTAAACATACAGTACTGATGTTTAACTATTTATTTTATTTGTATTTATTCTTTATTTTAATGGTCAGCATTTGACTGATACTAAACACTACTGATGTTAATTTAGCTATTTATTATATTTTTATTTATTCTTTATTTTAATGGTCAGCATTTGACTGATACTAAACATACAGTACTGATGTTTAACTATTTATTTTATTTTTATTTATTCTTTATTTAAATGGTCAGCAACTGACTAATACTAAACATACAGTACTGATGTTTATTTAGCTATTTTATTTTTATTTATTCTTATTTTAATGGTCAGCATTTGACTGATACTAAACAGTACTGATGTTTATTTAGCTATTTATTTTATTTGAATTTATTCTTTATTTTAATGGTCAGCATTTGACTGATACTAAACATACAGTACTGATGATTATTTAGCTATTTATTTTATTTTTATTTATTCTTTATTTTAATGGTCAGCAACTAACTGATTCTAAACATACAGTACTGATGTTTTTTAAGCTATTTATTGTATTTTTATTTATCCTTTATTTTGTCAGTGTTCATTTCTAGAATTTGTTGACAATGTATAATAATAATGTCAAATATTCTTTGATAAAAAAATATTTAAGGAAGCAGCCTTCTGAGTACCATTGCATAGTCATATCAGTGCAAAATCGGTGAACAATCAACATAGAAAAGGTCTGTTTTCATTCCAGCTCAAAAAGTAACTATATTTGTCACCATATCGGTATTTTATATAGGAATTTTCCCCCACTAAAATCGGTATCGGTCGGGCTCTAATAGTTCTATAATGTTTTTTTTGTTTTTTTTAGGAAATTGAATTGTTTATCCACCTCTTATGAGACACACAAATTCTAAAACAAAATTTTCTACATTTACAACATTGTTATGGTTACAAAAGAGGTGTCAAAGGACTCTTTATTTTCACTTTATGTTAATAACAATAATCATTTTCCATAAAGATGTATAAGACATATATACACTCATTTTGTCATAACAGCGCTTTTTGATTCATTTAAAAGAGCCACATTTATTATGTCCCTATGTTTCACTGTAAATGTCATATCCATAACGCTGGAATTGCTCATCCATTAAAATTGTAAATGGAAGTTTACTTAATCCATTTGAGCTGGGACTTCTTGAATACTTTTTGTGGTGTTAATGTAGCATTGATGTAACTGGGCAGGGGATTTCGATTTCCCAGCCTGCTTTGCATGGGACATGATAGGGAGAGTAAATGTTAAAATGAAGTGTTATTTTATGTTTTTTGTGCAAGATGAATAAAAGGGGGATACTTGTTAGTATTAAATGTTTTGTTATGTTGAGATTTAGAAGAGTTTCTGTTCTTGAGCTAACAATGAGGACAGGTATATGTTGCACATGAAATTGATTGCTTGCTTCTTTGAGCTAATGTTGTGCTAACCACAGCATAGTTACTAAACTACACTCTGTAGTGCTTCAAACCAGCATGTTTTTAGCATGGTGACATTCACTTTTACTAGTTAGTTCATAACAAAATAAAATAGATTCATTTGAGCTACATTGGCTCATCTAATTTTGTTTGGTTTACAAATTCAAGTTTTTGTTTTTGTGTTTAGATTACATAGTAATTTTAAGTTAAGAAAACTCATTTCAAACACTGAATCAAGTTCAGCCAAAGAGCTGTTTATTTGTGTGTACCACTCTTACTTTTTAACATTCCGTATATGTGCTTAAAGTTAACTTTGTCATCTTTTAGGTGTACACTAGCATATAGATTAGCTTCAAAGCTAACAGACATGGACAAAAGCCACAAAACTATTTGTTTTTTTTTCATGGGGTCTCTATGGAAAATGGGTCCTGATCTTCTCCCTGCAGCTTTGTCACTATGAACTCACTGTGTGACACTACTGCCCGTGATGACTCTCCACTGGAGTCTGTTCACCTGGAGCACAACCTGATCGACCGCCACCTCATTCCACCCACTGCCTTCTCCTGCATCAAGACCTACCACAGTGTTATTCTGCGGCCCCAGAGATACGAAGAGCACAATGAGTGAGATCCTCATTAAGCTCCATGTGGCCCATGTTTATATAACATCTCACAGCAAGAGTACTGAGCTTGGATTATGTTTTGCCTTATTTTAGTAGTCATAATGCAGAGCTTTATGTAAAATGATGTGAAAATACAAATGCAGGACCTATTTTATATTAGAGGCCTTTATTTTGTTCTCTTGTGTTAATTGTTTTACGGATGTCCTCAGACAGTGTTTTCTATGTCTCAGTTGTCTCCATGGGGGACACACAAGCACATGGTTGTGATTTATGCCTTAAGTGTGCTGTAAGTCTTTTTTTTTTATATAACATGCATAACATTTCTCTTCTTGCTGAGAGGGATCATTGTGTCCAGAGACGTCACACCAGTCTCTGAGAGCCTTAAGGGGGTCACACACCAGACGTGTCTGGCAGACAACATTGCACGTTCTAAAATTCTAAACAATAATTTTTTTATGAAGGCACACACACTGTCAGCGGCGCACAGCTATGACTCCAGAGACTGCTGCTCAAAATTGTGCAGCGTCACATAGTTTTCCATTAAATTCGACCCAAATCATTATCAAAGGACATAGATTGTTTACTCTAGCAATGACTGGATGATAAATTGTGTATTTGTATCTTTCATATTGCCTACACAATGTATTTTCAGTTACAAGTATGTCTTTTTGTGGTTTGACAGCTTGAATGAAACCTATTTAAGGCTATGTATAGAGAAATTGCATAATAGATTTCAAATTGTTCAGTTTGCACAGTTAAACCAGTTTCATACACTAGCCTTCAAACTCATCAATGCCACTTTGTTCATTCCTAAAAAAGTACAAAAATCTTTTTAAGTTTTGTGTGTAGGGTGACTAGGTTTACAACTTTGGACAGGCACCTGCACCGCATTGACGCATCCTGTGTGAGATACCTGTGTCTTGTCCTACCCGAGGCGTGACGTGGTGCTTCTCATCTGGTGTGCGACTGGCTTTAGGCTCTTTGAAAAGCAAACAAGAGTTGAACTTTTTTGTCATTCAGAAAATGCTCTCTGCCTTTCTGCCTTTTTTTCTGTTTTTTGTTTTAATTTCATGTCTTTTAGGATCTTTATGTAGCCTACTGTATGTTGTTTTGGTTTGTTTTACTCCTTCCAATTCATCTGACATTTTTCACTCTTTTATAAATCAAACTTTCATGGGTAAGAATGTCTGTTCTGTTCCTTCAAAGTATATGCAATAGTTCTCTTTATACAGTATATCAGTATTATCCTTTTTTATTTGAATTTTTACCATTTTTTTATTAAACTGCAATATGTTACATACTGTTCTTGTAATACTGTCCTTGAAAGAACACAGCTTATTACAACACCTCTCACTTTCATTATATGCTGTTGTGTTTCAGGATTCTGGTCATGTCATTTGTTTTTAACACAATTTTGTGCTGTAGTTTTTGAATTTTTGTCTTCATTTTTGATACTGTGTGTTGTCTGTGCTGTATTCTCACTGTCACAAACTACAATAAAGTTGAGAGCATTCATCTGGATTCAAAAAGATTTGATTTCTTTATTTTCTTTGCTCTGTCTCCATATACACTGGAAAAATAATTAAAATCATTTTATAGAATGTATTCAAATAATTTCATGACATATTATAGGTACCTCCACAATAATATAATTTAGGATTGTGTTGCCTTCTTTTTCATCCTATTTTGTGGACTACATCTCTGGTGAAAATGATACACTAGCCTCATTCAGAACTGTTGTTTACATAGTTTATATAATCTCCTTCCAGTGTGTGTTCTCATCTCTGGTGTGGGATCAACCTCATGTTGGCCAGTGCTTAGCCGCTCTGGATAATGTGGAGTAGCTTCAGTTATATTTCAGAATAGGAGTCAGCGGTACTGCAGGGTGTCCGCCAATTATTGTTTAATCTCACAGTAATTTTGAAAAATGAAACAATGTGTTATAAATATGCAAAAATCAATATTAGATAAACATCACAGTTGATGTTAACGCTTTAATCTCTGCAGGTGTTTTTCTCTGAAGCTTTACTTTTTCAATGATGCACCAAAAATGAAAGGCTTAAAACTTGACAAAAAAACAAACAAAACCAAGGAGGGTCAAGTGTTTGGTATCACTGTAAAGAAAACTTTTCAAAAATTTTAATGATATAGATTAGGATACATTCTGAGAGTCTAAGCCTAAGCAACTGCTGAAAAATCACTGCAAAAAACAACTTGAGCCAAAAATCACTTTTTTCTTATTTTTCTTATTTTACATTATATACTGTATCTTTGGGTGTAAATAAGGTGGCTCCAAAAAACTTCTTTTGTTTTGTTCCCGGTCATATCAACTGTAACTGAGAAATTTTGTATTGATACGACAAAGCAATCAAAAGTTATAGCATTACAAAACATTTATCATAGTGTCCAAAAATGTCTCCAAACAAATAAAACATTATAATTGTACACAAGAACTAATTACACATGCAAACACAACAATGACTAAAGGTTTGTATTGCATGCAGACATGATTTTAGTAATGAGATTTCAAAGAATGAGTGCCTTTTGACTCTATAAGTCTGCATAAGACTCAGTATGTTATTTCTTTATGTACATCGCTTTGTGCACAGGTGCATTGTCATGCTGTAACAGAAAGAGCCCTCCCCAAATTTGGAGGCACACAATTCTTTAGAATGCCAATGTTTGCTGTAGCATCCGATTTGTCTTCACTAGAATTAATGTAATAGCCAAATATGTTAATTATTAGCGGGTGTCCACAAACTTTAGTCTATTTAGTGTATGTAACTCTGTACATCAATAATGATTATTTCAGTGTCTTTAATGTAAGCATCACATCAATAATTATTATTTTAATGACTTTGCAATATAAGTATAGTATCAAAATATGTCAATATTTATGTAAATAAACCACGTCATAACAGATGCAAATAGCACAGAGCAACTAGACACAGTTGCAATTTCATTATTCAGTGTTATGACAAAACTCTCTGGTTGCTCTATTTCCAGAGCAACTCTTCTCTTAAAGTGGTAACTCACTGCCACAAATGCTTCTTTTGCTACTTCACAGCAGGCCTAGATTTGTTTTCTTTGGACCGTCCCTACATTGAGTCCATGTTGATGTATATATTTCTGTGACTGTTCTTCATTTCCCGGGCGTGGACCGTGTCCTAAACCATGAAGAAAAACGTCCTTATATTAAAAGAGCATATCCCTGAGTAACATCAGTCTAGTGGGAGAACCTGGAAGTCTGTAGCAAGAGATGTATTCACTTTGGCTTTTACTGTGTCATACAATCAAGCCACATTTCAGTAAATATAACACAAGCCTATTTTTCAAAGTGCCAGCTGTCCTCACATAGCATACTAATGACACTTTTGTATTGTACAAACTTAAGTTAGGTTTTTTTCAAAATACATAACCCAAGACCAAACTTTTAAATCTGTCTATCTACCTACCTCTCTGTCTGTCAGACCTATATAACCCTCAAACTTAAAATAAATAATAATTCAGTCTTATTTTTAAGATTTACATATTTAAATTGTATGACAAATTTCCATTAAACTGACTTTAGTAATCTTTAAATAATCTACAATATTATACATTAAGCAGAAATGTGAAGTTTTTAAAGAATAAATATTAAGTTTAATTGAATATATTATGCTTAATTCAAAATATGTTTTGTTAGAGATGACTCAATTAAGTTTGATGGAAATTTGTCATACAATTGAAATGCATTGTTTTGATTTAGATTTAAATTGTTTGAAATTGTTTATCTCTTTTTAAACTTTCAGGCAATGCTTTGTCAACCCAACATTGCTGTAGTTTCGACTTAAAGGAATGTTCTGGGTTCACTACAAGTTGAGCTCAGTCGACAGCATTTGTGTCATAATGTTGATTACCACAAAAATGACTTTCGACTTGTCCCTCCATTTCTTTAAAAAAAGCAAATATCGAGATTACTGTGAGGCATTTACAATAGAAGTAAATGGGGCCAATTATTGGAGGGTTAAAAGGCAGAAATGTGAAGCTTATTGTTTTATAAAAGCACTTAAATCTTGTGTTATAACTTATTTGAGCTGTAAAATTTTAATCTTAAATTAAATTACTGGGATTATAAAAATCTGGGTTACATTGAGGCACTTAGAATAGTGAATGGGACCACAAGGCACAAGGCAATGCCACAAGGCAATAGTAAACAATATGCCTGTTAACATGATCCTTTAATGTTATTGATTAAAATGATCCAATGTGAGGGATAAGATTTAGCAACAAAGCTTAATAAGAATCCAGAGATATATTTCTATTGTATAGGACATAAACACATGAGTATCGTTAAACTATAAGAAGAGAGGCACAGATTGATTGAGACTGCTGGTAACCTTTTTTTTTTTTTTGATAATAGCCTAAAACAACTGATTATGCAAAAGTTACGATGGCAACATTTTGTCAGTGTAAATAAATGAGAGATTCTTAAAAGGTATAAAAATAACTGTAACTATGGTATTTTGGTGACCCACATGCTCCCACTGTCTAATTTTCTCTCTCACTCTGTCTCTCTTCACCCAAAACAGAAAAGAGAAAGAAACAGTGGGAGGGAATTACAAGTTAAGTGGGAATGTCTCAAAATGTTTTCCTCTTTTTCTCCAGCTGCCTTGTGTTTTGAATTGCAGGTACTGCTCATTGCTGGAAAACTGCTGGAACTATCTAAAACAATGATCACACCATAAAATCTATTTGCCATCAAACTTTGAAAAAAAAAACAACAAAAAAAAAGAAATCAGAGTCACAGTTACATCTCGCACATCAGGTAAGATGCTTTTATGCAGTCATTTAAATGCAATTTCTAACCTGTTCCCCAGTTTTGCACACCTGCTGCATTTCCATAGCACATTAAAATCTGTAATCTGTTATTCTGGTAATTCATTGGTTGCATGCAAGTTTTTCACTACTTTCCATCGTGATCAGGTCAATGTGTGAAGTGCAAAGCGTGTTTGAGTTTATAATTAAAAACGAACCCAAATGCCTCCTTGGATCCTACATTAGTTTCATGTTTTCTGCGACACTCAGCCATCCATGTCAAGTCTGTAATCTTTACAGCATTTAGTTATTTAGTCTTTAATAAGCCTATCTGATAGAATACCCACCTTCATCTCTTCAATATGAGATTTAATTTAGGCTTGAATGACCATTTGATGTCATTCAGATAATAATATATCTTTGAATGAGAGCGCTAATGACTCACCTAAGACATCTCAACCCTAGTTGCTCATTAGGATGTTATTTATGGCTGCTGTTCTGGATAAGCAAGAGCCAGAGTATATTGTCATTAAAAAAACTCTTAGAGACATCTTGACCTATCTACAGCAAGCTCAAACGTAGATTTACTCAATGTCCTGAAGTTTACCTGGTTAAAAAAAGAGGGGATAAATAAAAAACAGTTAATTACTTTTGTTTAAATAAAAAAATCCTTAAAAGCACTTGTTAGGCAATGGTCAAAATCAGGCTGTGCAATGTCATCATTTTTTGAGAGTACATGATTTTATTCAGTGTCTTTGTTTTAGGGCATGAATCAGGGTGGCTCTCCAAAAACAATCCGTTAAACTTGCCAGTAATATGGTTCTTCTGCATTCTGTGGTAAAGGGTGTGGGAGGGAATTTAGAGAGAGAGAAAGAGAGCTCAGAAGCAGTTTAAAACCACACATACAACACGTGGCACAGAAAAAGAACTAGTTCCTTCATGCTGATATGGATGGTCACATAATCTAAAATAACAAGTGGATTGAATTTAATTAAAAATCAAAATCACAAATGGAATCTTTAATATCCCAATGGTTTCTCCTAGACAACACTGAGATTAAATGGAGAGCAAATGGAGACTTTTGGTCCTGCTTCTCAGATTTGATCCTGCATAAAAGCTCCTAGTAATTGCTCATGTGTCTCCTCACAAGTTAAAGAGATAGCAACAATGTCTCAAACTGTGCTCAGATTTACTAAGATACCAGAATCTGCAATCAAAGTCAGAGATTTCAAAATAAACATTTCTCAAAAAATGTATTCTCCTATAGGCCTACTGTATCCTATACTGACTGTACACTCTTATTAGAAAATGTATACAGAACTCTAAGAAACCTTTTTTTCTTCTTCTAGGAGTATACTGTTCATGTTCATGTTATATATCTTTCTATAATATATATATATATATATATATATATATACAGTACTGTGCAAAAGTGTTAGGCACATAAGATGTTTCACCAAATAATTTGTCTTAAGATGGTTATTTATATCTTCAGCTTTAGTGTGTCAATAGGAAATATAAATGTTAGACTCCCAAACGTTACTTTTACAAATAGAAAAGATTAGAATAGAAGAACAGGGAGCTCTGCAACAGATGTCATGGCCCCTACAAAGCCCCCCACTGAACATCGTGTCAGTCTGAGATTATATAAAGAGACAGAAGCAATTGAGACAGCCTAAATAGATAGAAGAACTGTGGCGAATTCTCCAAGAAGCTTGGAACATCCTATCTGCCAACAACCAAGAAAAGCTGTGTCCAGGTGTCCCTATGAGAATTGGTGCTGTTTTAAAGGCAAAGGTGGTCACACCGAATATTGATTTAGCTTTTTTTTTTATGTTTATTGGACTTTGTTTGACATTAAGTGATAAATGAAAACTATTTATGGCATTATTTTTGAAGACATCCTCACTATGCAACATTTTTCACAAGTGCCTAAAACTTTTGCACAGTACTGTACATGTTAACTAATGTAGTTAAATAATGTTTACGAAAACAACCTTGTTATAAAGTGCCAGCAATATACTTCTATAATATATCTATTATTGTTCTGCATGTCAACAATTGTCTCAATTGTTTCTATTTAAAATCTCTTAAGGAATGTTGGGTAAACATCTGAGACAAAGTTGATATTTAAAGGAATATTCCGGGTTCAATACAAGTTAAGGTCAATCGACAGCATTTGTGGCATAATGTTAATTACCACAAAAATTTATTTTAACTGGTCCCTCCTTTTCCTTTAAAAAAAGCAAAAATCGAGGTTACAGTGAGGCACGTACAATAGAAGTGAATGGGGCCAGTTTTTGGAGGGTTTAAAGGCAGAAATGTGAAGCTAATAATTTTATAAATACAGTTGCATTACGTGTATTATTTGAGCTGTAAAGTTAAAATCGTTGTTTTTACGGCAGACTGCTTAATTATTGGGATTGCAGAGTTGTCGGTGTTATGTCATCATGGTAATAAAGTTGTAAAATAGTATATAACTTTACACAGAAAAGGTTAGTAAGCTATTTTATCACACTAAAATTGTTAACACGCATATTGGTTACGTCTTATGGCTATATTTTTATAACAGTGAGTATTTTGAAGTTTACTTTTTGGCTCCGTTCACCTTTTTATGGTAGGTGCCTTCACTGTAACCCAGATTTTTATTTTTTTTATTTTTTAAAGACAAGGAGCAACAAGTCATGTTGACAAATGCTGTTGATTGAGCTTAACTTGGAACCCGGAATACTTCTTTAAATAAAACATCTTACGATCACCTGGGCTATGAAAGAGCAAAACCTCAGCATTCAATTTTTTGTCTAGGATGGAACTGCAGCAATATGTGTGTGTTTCTGTAGCTCAACTGGTAGAGTATAATGTTTAAAATGCCATGGTCATGGGTGCAATTCCCAAGAACCAGACATACTGATAAAATGTATACCTTGAATGCATTGTATAGTGTTGTTGTGACCTCTGTGACCTTTTAAATAAAAAAGTTTGGGAGTAGCATGTTCATCTAAGGATGATCATGGCTTGATTTATTTGCTCACTCAAGTCTCCTAGTGACGTTTCATCATTGTGGTTTCAGCTGTAATTCATCTGGACAAATTATACAAAAATACACTCAGATGATGTTATAACAGCCCTGGGAGGAAAAAAAAAAAATCCCCAGCTGTGACTGTGAGATGAAAACAGGTTACGAAAATACACACTTGCACACATTGGTGCATCTGACCCAAATAATTCTTTCACTGGCTTGAGTTTAGTTTTAGTTACAAATTTCTCATTTGGTAGATGTGAAGAGCAGATTGGTTTATTGCGACTGTCGGTGAGGCAGCTGTATAATGAAAGCTTAATAACACCAGAGAATGATGGATTTGACCAAAATCAGCTCTTGGATCCAAAGTAGCATTTATGGTTTTTGTAAGAAGTGTGTTGAGAAATTGTTCTTCTACTGCCATATTTAAATGTCTTCTTTCTTTCTCATTATCTTTCCCTCTCTCTTTTTCACAGGTTAAAAACTTGTATTAGCCACCATGTTGTCAGTCTGTGTGGCTCTCCTGTTTCTTTGTACTATCCACCTGCCCCTCCACTCCTCCGCCCTTCCCTTTGAGCAGAAAGGATTCTGGGACTTTGGCAAGGACATTGATGTGAAGGAGCTGATGATGATGATGAAAGACCAGGAAGAAGGCTCAGCTGTGGATCCATATCAACCTGAACACCCCACCTGTCCATTTGGCTGTCGGTGTGACCTCAGAGTGGTACAGTGCTCAGATTTAGGTGGGCTTAAGATGATATGTGCTTATGAAGTAGATGGTATCTCGCTATAAACAGACGAGAGGAAAAAAAACTGCATAGTCTAAAGAGTGAAGACATGTCAGTTTGTGATAAAGATAGAATGAGTTATACAACGTCTCCTTCGTGTCATCCATCTTATTTGATAATTGCCAACCTTTGACATCAGTCAAAGATCAAAGACTTGCTTGTCTTTTTTCACATAAGATTGACACTTTTAGTCACACATACACTGGCCCCAAAAATATTTTGACACCTTTGGACACTTTAGTTTCACTTAAAAATGTCTGAATTTCCTTGCATTAGATACAAAATATCAAATCAATTGGCATCTGCAAACCAATGATGCCATTGCTTAAAACTAACTTCAGTAAAGCAATTTTGCCATTACTTTTAACTTAATATGATCACAAGGGATGTCGACATGTTGTTATGGAATGTTCCCGTACTCCTGTAACTGTCTGCTGAGTCACTTCCATCAGACATTTTTTAATCGATTTGAATGTGTTTATCTTTTCTTGTGGTGTTTCTGATAACGCGTTGCGTGAGTAGCCTCAAATTAGTTGTCGTCCTGTGGAAACCAGGAAGTAACTGCATTCACAAAACCATTGATGAGTGCGATTCGGAGGTTGCATTTTCCCTCTAAAAATATATATTCACTCCACTGATGGTTAGCATTAGGGTTGGGGTTTGTGTTAGGGTGTATATTATTAGTTAAAAAATATGCATTTCTGTTGACTGTATTACATCATTTACAACTAAACACAACTCACTTTTGGCGCCACTCTGTGGACAATTCACAGAAGAGGTCCTCGCTGCGTATTTCATCTACTACGTCACAGACATCCATTACGTAGTGGATTAAATGGACTTGGATTTAAAACGTTTGGAGCCATGATATACTGGAAGTATTTAATGCAAACATTTTATCCAGTGTGTACATTTTGTAGCGTTATGTGTAAATAAAAAGTGAGAGTGTGGAATAATGATTGCATTTCCTTAAACTTTTTTTATATTAATAGAATAGTATAGTTTACTAATAACTTTTGTGCATCAGGGATTTTAGTCTTCTAAAGAATATGAGAGGTTGCTGAGTATTTGGAGTGAATTTGTTTTTTCGATTTGGATTTTTTCTTATTTTAGTATAACGTGTCTTATACTCTGTCATGCATATCACAGAGGGACAGAGAAATATATAACCTTTATATGATTCATACGTTAATGATTATTACACACCGATGACTGCTTCTACACATCTGTGAAACAACAACTCTGTAAGACAAGAGAATAATTATGCAGTTACAGATAGATATTTTCTGTCTGTAAACCTTACATTTTGGACAGCAAATCAGAATCAGAATCAAAATCAGAATCAGAATGAGCTTTATTGCCAATTTTGCTTACACATACAAGGAATTTGTCTTGGTGACAGAAGCTTCCAGTGCACAAACAATACAACAACAAGACAGAGATAATAACACAAATAATAATAAAAAAATTTTTTTTTTAAATAGAATAAAAATAAAAGTAAATAGAAAATATAAGTATATATAGAAATACACAATAAGACAAAAAAATTATATGTACACCGATCAGCCACAACATTAAAACCACCTGCCTAATATTTTGTAGGTCCCCTTCGTGCCGCCAAACCTGCGCCAACCCGCATCTCAGAATAGCATTCTGAGATGATATTCTTCTCACCACAATTGTACAGAGTGGTTATCTGAGTTACCGTAGACTTTGTCAGTTCGAACCAGTCTGGCCATTCTCTTTTGACCTCTCTCATCAACAAGGTGTTTCCATCCACAGAACTGCCACTCACTGGATGTTTTTTGTTTTTGGCACCATTCAGTTCTAGAGATTGTTGTATGTGAAATTGCCAGGGGATCAACAGCTAAACAGCGCTGTTTAGAATGGTGAGCGTGGTCAATGTTGGGGTGTTCCCCCTAAAGTCCACTATCATCTCTACTGTTTTGAGCGTGTTGAGCTCCAGGATGTTTTGACTGCACCAGTGAGCCAGCTGTTCAACCTCCCTTTTGTATACAGACTCATCGTCATCTTGGATTATCTTTATGTATCCTGCAATGGTTTATTAGAGCAGTTTCGTGGAGATAAAATACAAAACAATGCATATATCCAGTATTTTAAATAAACACCAAACTTTGAAGCTGCCTTAGAGAAAATAACATTTGCTATATGGATGAATTTAAACATTAAAGCTTATACAGACACAGATGTCTACCACAGTAGTTAAAATACCAACTTTTAGTTAGCCACTAATATACAGGGTTGGGAAGGTTACTTTTGAAATGTATTCCACTACAGATTACAGAATACATGCTGTAAAATGTCATTTGTAACGTATTCCGTTAGATTACTCAAGGTCAGTAACGTATTCTAAATACTTTGGATTACTTCTTCAGCACTCGTAGATTTTTTCACTTGTTTTGACTATAAAAACTCGGCCAGTACAGTAAGACAGAATACACATGTTAAAAATACATTCTCTGGAAAACCTAAATATCTTATGCAGTGTTGTTTCTAAAACAAGATAAATCAAAGTGATCTTGTTTTAAGGATTTTTAGATATTTTTACAGGAAAACAATACAAAAATTATTATCAAGAATAACATTTTTGCTCTAATATCAAAGGTCTTACTAGAAAAAAAAAATTATGATCCAACGTGAATTTTCTTGATAAAAAAGTATGATCGTGCCTGGTAACCTGTGCATGTAAAATGGCTAGAAATAGCATTTTAGCTTAGCGTAAAGATGACAATTTACACAAGGTTTATTTCTATTTCTTCTGCTCCAAACTTACTTCAGACTTACTTCTCTGTCTGCTCGTATGAATGTAACACATTATAAGAAAGTGTTTCACCGCTGTTCAAATGCACTTTGGATCACATCATTTATATGTAGAAATGTTTTCCATCTGAAAGGACTAAATATTAAATGAAACAAATGACAATAAAATGCAAAGTAATCTCTTCAGTAATCAAAATACTTTTTGAATGTAACTGTATTCTAATTACCAATTATTTAAATTGTAACTGTAGTGGAATACAGTTACTTATATTTTGTATTTTAAATACGTATTCCTGTTACTTGTATTTCGTTACTCCCCAACCCCGCTAATATAACCTGTCAAACAAAATTGCATATAGGCTATATGCCATATAATATCGTAAAGAGAATCTAATGTAATATGTAGCTGTGCGCATGCACATTAAAACATCCAGTATGTCGTGGAAATCGACTACGTAGTAGATTAAATTCCTACGTCATTGCGCTATAGTCCAGAGTGACGGACAGTCTCCGTAAAACTGGGGTGATGCGTACATTCAATAACCCTTCCAGCTTTGGCCACTGTGGGCAGTACTTCAAATTTCGGTAAGCACAGACCAATTTAAGCTGAAGAACTTTAGATCTACTGTCTGTTTAATCAACTGGTACCAAGGTGACTTTTAGTGGATTGCTGAATTTTGAGCATAATCTAATGCTTTATCATTTGAAGCCTAACAAATTTCTTTTGTGATATGTTTTGCTTGAAAGTGTGTTTGTGCTATCGTTTTATTATTTTATTTTATTTTTTTTTTTCATAAATGCCACTTCCTTTGATATTTTTATATCTAATGCAAATATATTCATGTATTTTTTAGCTGGGCTTAAAGGTGCACTCAGTAACTTTTTTGTTTGTGTCATTTGGATTTACAGTGACATCTAGCGGCATGGATACAACGTCATTCAAAATCAATAGTTTTCAGTTACAAATGCCATTGTAGAAATTCACAGTCAGCCATGATTAATTTAATTCAAGAGTGAAAGTGTCCAATAACAGGGTGGTTACTGAGATTAAGCTAGTAGTATTTGGCATGCAGATTTAAACCATTTTTATAAAGTTACTGATATGACTAGTGTCCTCATCTTGTGTGAGGGGGTCATGATTGTATGCATATGTATAAAAATTACAATTCATTTCTTTTAGAGTAAGTGTCCAAATACCTTTTGGATCCACTGTATGCAGTGTTGGGTGTAATCCAATTACAAAGTAATTAGTTACTATAATCTTATTACTTTAAAAAAATAGTGTAATGCATTCAATTTTAAATTCTTGTAATCAGATTTAATTTACTGATTTTCAGTTAATTTAATTACTTTTAAGTACACTATAGGGTTATGCTTCTTTTTACTATATTATTTATGTAGAATACATGAATTATGGCCCTGTAACGAGTCACTGTGAAGGAAAAAGTGTATGACTTGTGTGTATCAATGATCAAGAAAACGTAAAAGTTAGGGGGTAGCTCAGTGAGTAAAGATGCTGACTACCACCCCTGGAGTCGCAAGTTCGAATCCAGGGCAGCTGAGTGACTCCAGCTAGGTCTCCTAAGCAACCAAATTGGCCCGGTTGCTAGGGAGGGTAGAGTCGTATGGGGTAACCTCCTCGTGGTCACTATAATGTGTGGTTCTCACTCTCGGTGGGGCGCGTGGTGAGTTGTGCGTGGATGCCGCGGAGAATAGCGTGAAGCCTCCACATGCGCTATGTCTCCGCGGTAATGCGTTCAACAAGCCACGTGATAAAATGCGCGGACTGACTGTCCGAGTCACTACGCCACCACGAGGACTTAGAGTGCATTAGGAATTAGGCATTCCAAATTGGGGAGAAAGAAAAAAGAAAAAAAAAGAAAAAGTAAAGTAATTAGTAATGTAATTACTTTTTCAATGCAGTAATTAGTAAAGTGATCATATAGAAATAATTAGTCATTTGTAGTGGATTAATAATTTTAAGGAATTTATCCAACACTGACTGTATGTCATAAATATGAGTTTAAATATAAATAAATAAATCAACGTTGTGACTGAAACTGGGGCATGTCAGGCATAAATTTAAGCTTGAAGTAAAAAAAGGAATTATTAGGTTTTAACATCCACATCAAAGGCATGAGTGAAAGCAGAATAAAATTTTGCTTTAGAACGGATACCAGCTCAGACACACCACTAATCTAGGCCATCCACATCAGACAGCACATGTGGTGTGTGGTCGATCACCTGAGAAGACAGACAGTCTACTCGGTACAGCGAATGTGCCATAAACTATTATATTGGTTTCACCAGGAATGATTAATTTCAAAGCAAATGCACGACTTCTGTTGTTGCCAGGCACCACCCAAGCACAGCTGCCCTTGCTATCTGTGTTTTATGATTCAGCTATAATAGATGTATCATAAAATACATTTATTCTTCTTTCTCCAGCTCTCTTTTTCTCTCTCTCCACGTTGTAATGTGCTACGTGGATAATTCATCCGGCTCCATCTTAATTATATAGGAAGGGACGAATGCTAGCACACAACAACAAAGACCAGAGAATTACCAAACATTTTCCAAATTATAGCTCGCTGAAAAGTTTACAAGTGAACTTGGATAACCCAAAGACTCAGATGAAAGATACTGAAGAAATGTTCTTAAATTAAGTGTGTTCTTTCTATTCCATTTGATGGCAATAAACTAAATTACATTTGAGGTGTGATTATTAATTTGATGAATGTAATGTTAATAAAAAGGTTGGTAATACTTTATTTTACAGTGTCTGTGGTACACATGTTACGTTACTAAATTAATTACTAAAGTAATAACTATAACAAAGGTTTTTTTTATTTTTTTTATTTTTTATATCCAGATGCACAAAGCATTTACACAGCAGATACATACAGCAGTTGCTCATTAATATTACTTAGCACTTACTTATGTAAATTCACAGTAAAAACAGTTGTTTCAGACAGTGTAAAATAAAGTGTGACAATAAAGGCTAATTTGTCTCTTCCTGTTTCTTATTATTGTATCTTTTCTGCATTGTTGTAATATCTGGTCATTGTAAAGGCGCTATAGCATTTTAAGTAAATATGCATTCACAACCCCTAATCAGACAAACTGACATGCAAAAGAAGATACTCAGTTAAACAAAATGTTGGATGGAACTTGATTTCATCCACCTGGAATTGATTAGATCATGAAAAGTGGGAGTTACATACCAGAATGGAGTCAGATGTTTGAAGGGAAGGGTTGAAAAATAAGAGGAATTGGTGATTTCATCCGAAAAGGAAAGTTGTTTCAAAGGTGGGCACGCATTACATTTTGATGAAAGATTACCCAGACATTTTTCTTATTTGGATTTATATGCACAGATAAATTGTGCAAAATAATATGTAAACAGGGTCATCAAAAATATAAATAGTGTCAATTTTGACATTATGTTACCATGACAAATATACACACCCTTAAATTTGTCTCACTTACTGCCATGTAGTGAATTACAGTTTAACATCTTTCAAGCCTAAGTTAAATGTTTCACAATATAGATGTTTTAACATACCTCATTTTCACAAAGCAATTCTGTTTAATTTTGTTTGTTTGTGCATTATTCCTCCAACAGGTTTAGGTTATGTGCCATATGATATTCCTGCAGACACACTGTTGTTGGACCTTCAGAGCAACAGGATCACTGAGATTAGAGAGGGAGACTTTAAGGGACTGACCAACCTCTATGTGAGGCTAAATCTTTATTTTATAATGTGCATTAAAATTAAATGTGCTTTTGTGAATCATCAGGTCCTATATTGTGACTTATGTTTTACATTCAAAGAACATTTCTTCTTGTTATCAAAACATTACAGACTAGTTGTAACACAATGTGATTTACCCAAGTAGAACATGTTCTGGGATTAACATGCAACAACATTCCATTTAACCAATCATAGCCCTAATCCTAACCCTAAAACCTACCCCTACAAAGAGAGAGGACACTGACTGCTTGATATTAAATGATTTTGATCCAGAAACATGTCCTATTTGTGTAAATGGCTTTAAAGGTGCTGTAAATGATTTTAGCCATTCTAGAATTTCCACAAATTGAGCCGTTGGATTAGCCACGCCCTCTCTTTCCAAAATCCTACACTCCAAACATACTAAGTAAGCTTGATTGAGACTGATATGCAAGTAGGTATAGCTGCAGGCCAGAGATCTCCAAATGGGGGCTGAATCTCCAAAAGAGGGCGGGGTTACTCCAGAAGGGGCATGGTTACTTCAAAAGCAGGTTGCGCCAACTCCAAATGGGGGCCTTACTTCCACTTACAGTTAAGGTTAGGGAAAGTGTTAGGTAAGGGGATCCTTATATTTTTAATGGCAGTTTGGAGCTCCCACCTCCTTTTTGGAGTACTGCCTGCAGCTATATCATTCTCAGTAGATGCGGTTTTGAAAAACAACAGCAGTGAAATAGCGCCCTCAACTGACAAATGTAATGAACAAAATGGCATTAAAATGGCATTACGTCTCAATAATTTGCTGAAACTACAATACTATGAGAACGCGTAAAATGATTGACAGACAGAAAGCATCCTTGACTGTGGCCCGCGGACACATTTTTGTTTGCTGTTTACAGAGTCTAGAGCTTTCACAGAGACTGGTGAGATATGTCTTGACACTTATGTCATTAATATTTTAAAGGGAGTATGACATTTTTTCACCTTTCCATGAAAAACTTCATCGCTTACAGCACCTTTAAATATAATTACACATGTCTTTATATGAAGTAATCCATTCCACCTCATCGATATTACAACTGTGAAACAGTCTAATATAAGAGAGATAAGGATTTGTCTTTAACACTTCACTTATGCCCCTGTCCCTTACAGGCTCTCGTGTTACGGTATAATCAGATCTCCAAAACTCACCCCAAGGCATTCGTCCCTTTGAAGCGTTTACAGAAGTTATACATCTCCCACAACCTTCTGACCTCCATTCCCAAAAACCTGCCACCATCCCTGGTAGAGCTGCGTATCCATGACAACCACATCAAGAAGGTTCCGGCATTAAGCTTCTCGGGCCTGCAAAACATGCATGTCATTGGTAAGACAAAGTGTATGCGTGTTTGTGTGAGTATTCCTTAATGTGCCTCATATGGTATAATTTATAATATTAAAGCAGATAATGCTTGCTTATGGTGTACTGCACTGCACTTAATTGTTTCTTAATTGAGAACTACCTTTAACCCAAGGTGGTAAATAAAAGTGAATTTATAACACTTGATCTGTGCCTCAAATTCTGGTCGATGTTGCAGAGATGGGCCGTAATCCTATCCAGAATAGTGGTTTCGAACCTGGAGCATTCATGGGCCTTAAACTGAACTACTTGCGCATTTCTGAAGCCAAGCTCACTGGTGTGCCCAGAGGTAATGAGAATGAAGGATGATAATTGAATTTAAAATTAAATATTAATTGTTTTATTTTAGCATTTTGTTGTATTTCATTTTCTTTGGCAGTATTATATGTATTTTAACTAGTATGGTTTAATGATAATGCTGTACCATACATACATACAGAGGTGTATTTTTGTCTTGTGTTATGGAATGCTGAATTCTTTTCTATATGGAATGTGTCCAATTCTTTTCCAAACACAATCTGTCTCATTCTGTTTTTATACGGAATGTGACTTATTCTTGTCAGACCTTCCCAGCAGTCTTAATGAGCTTCATTTGGACCATAATCAAATTCAGGCCATTGAGATGGTGGACCTCAGCCAGTACACCCATCTGCAGAGGTAACTCCTTAGCATTCATAATTACTGGTGTGTTTAATATAATTTATATATGGAAGCAGATTGTATAGTGCCTTTACTGAGTACTAAAATGAAAGTAAATTAATTTATTTTTATTTTTACGACCTAACGTTTGCTTTTGGTGTCCTCTAGTCTATTGGTTAAAATGTAGTCTAGTATATCAGACTCCAGCTCTCTTGCTCTGATAACCCCTATGTGTCTCTGTGTTTATGTTTAGGTTGGGCCTTGGCAATAACCAGATTCGCCACATTGAGCATGGTGCTTTGTCTTACCTGTCCAATCTGAGAGAGTTGCACCTTGACAACAACCGTTTGCCCAATGTGCCAAGTGGACTGCCTCATATGAAGTATCTGCAGGTGTGTGTGTGTTATAAAATTCATTTGTATAACACAAAACAATTGATGTTATAGTTTATTTATACTATGAACCATGTCATACTTGTCTTGCAGGTTGTCTATCTCCATTCAAACAACATCACTGAGGTTGGGGTAGATGACTTCTGCCCTACGAGTTTCGGGATGAAGAGGGTCTTCTACAATGGCATCAGTCTCTTTGACAACCCAATTAGGTACTGGGAGGTGCAGCCATCTACATTCCGCTGTGTCAGTGGCCACATGGCTGTACAGTTCGGCAACCACAAGAAATAAAAGATGCACTCCTTGGGAATCACAAAACCAGTCGAGTGGAAGAATAAGTGGGAAAAGGATTTGTAAATCATCAAGATATTTGAGTGAAGAGAATGGATGCACATTTCCATGAAGGCATATTTTGGAAGAAGCATGGCCTCCATACAAAATAATTTTGTCAACCCAAAGTGGTTAATGATCCACGGGTAACAAAAGTCAAACCTCTCCATTTAAAACTATTTATGTGTGTTATTCCCTGCTGAATAGATCATTGACATTTAATGCATACTGTATGTACTCCTTAAAAATACCTTTCTGTCTAATTTAGTTTATTATTACAGCATTGATGATTCCTGAATTAACTCAGATTCATTGCTCTGATGTAACTGCTTCATTTGGTTAGTTTTTAGGGGTTGCATCTTTAAATAATAAGATAAGGGTTTGTCATTCTGGATGGCTGACTGTCACTCATTCATAATGATAATAATAAAGTTTTGGATTGTGTTGTGGATGTTTATGTTGCCATTACAAGATCCTTCACTGTAAACCCTAAAGTTGTCATTACTGTAAATATCAAGTTGTCTTAAGTATTATTTGAACATCAGGTTTTGGTCTCATAACTCAAATGTTTAAGTTCAATGACCTTATTTATCTAAAAAAAAAAAAATCCAATGACATATATTTTTAAGTGTTAATTTAGGCTATGGGAAATAATGCTTTGCACTTGAATCATTTAATTATGTTTCCTTGGTTAAAGGGAAGTTATGGGGGAATTTAAATAGTTGTAATTAAGATTAGTTATTAAGATTTTTTGTTGCAAATAGCTGTTGCATGTAATGTCACCATTAGGGTGATCAGTGTCTCATTTGGTCAAGTTGGACCCTGTTGACTAATTCTCTTTGTGCATGTGTAGTTAAAGTGCAGGTATATATGGATTTCTTTAGAGAATTAAGTTTATTTAATTACTGAACTAGAATCAGTTGTGATCTTTATTTTAGCTGTGCTGTTGTTTGATCTAAAATTGAATCAATTCAATTAAAATTATTAACAAAAGTAGAAACAACAATATTTAAACAGCATATCTGACTTAAGTTTACTTGCATTAACTTAACCTGTATAGTTACTGTATGTTCATTCTATATAAACACCAAGTTATTTGAACTTATTTACATAAGTTTTGGAGAAATCATTACTCAATTCAATTGAGGGAACATGTTTTCTCAATCAAATGAGTACAGTCAACTTATTAGGGTTAAGGTGACATGTTGATTTTAAACTTGAATGTTAGGAATTTACTTAGGCCTAAATGTTTTAAGTGTAATTAGAGATTTTAGTGAATAAACCTGCAAATCTGACATGAAATTTGACACTGTAAAAAAAAAAGGTAACACTTTACAATAAGGTCCCATTCGTTAACATTAGTTAATGCATTAGGTATCATGAACTAACAATAAAACATATATATATATATTTACAGCTTTTATTAATCTTTGTTCATTTTAGTTCATAAAAATACAATTGTTCATGTTAGTTCAAAGTGCATTAACAAATCTTAATATATACAACTTTTTATTTAAAAAATGTATATGTTGAAATGAACATTAACCAAGATTAATAAATGCTTTAAAAGTATTGTTCATTGTTACTTCATGTTAATAATGTTAACAAATGGAACCTTATTGTAAATTGTTACTGAAAAAAGCCTTTCCAAACAAATCCTCCTGTGTGACCACACCTTCAAGGCTTGGCAGAGTAAATTCAATTATTTTGTAGCATATAGTATCTACTCCTAACAACTAAACAGAAACAGAGATGGAGTACGCAGAACAGGTAAGCTTACCAAGATTTGTTTTAACTTGTTACCCTGACTAAAAAAATTTTTTTTAAATGGAATATTACAAAACAACTACAGAAACTAATCAAATCTATATATTTTACGTTACCATTACATTTCTGGTTGATTTCATGTAACCTGTCTGTACAATTTGCCGAGGATTAGACTCACAGAGACACTGTTAACATAGTTTAGGATGCGGATAATTACTCTATTACCCACAGAATATACAGGTGCATCTCAATAAATTAGAATGTCGTGGAAAAGTTCATTTATTTCAGTAATTCAACTCAAATTGTGAAACTCGTGTATTAAATAAATTCAATGCAGACAGACTGAAGTAGTTTAAGTCTTTGGTTCTTTTAATTGTGATGATTTTGGCTCACATTTAACAAAAACCCACCAATTCACTATCTCAAAAAATTAGAATATGGTGACATGCCAATCAACTAATCAACTCAAAACACCTGCAAAGGTTTCCTGAGCCTTCAAAATGGTCTCTCAGTTTGGTTCACTAGGCTACACAATCATGGGGAAGACTGCTGATCTGACAGTTGTCCAGAAGACAATCATTGACACCCTTCACAAGGAGGGTAAGCCA